>NC_139940.1:6169106-6211606 GCF_963454915.1 Gymnoscopelus microlampas
CGAGACAGGTACTTGCTGCGAGTCAACCACATCTTCACAAACGACTGGATCTGTGTGTGAGACAGACACAGTCAGCGTGTGTGTGTGTGTGTGTGTGTGTGTGTGTGTGTGTGTGTGTGTGTGTGTGTGTGTGTGTGTTATGTTATGTGTCATGCTGTACTGTGTGCATTGTGTAGTGCTATTACCTTGACAACTGCCCTCCAGTTGTAGTAGAGATGCTTTAGTCTCTGTCTGTATGCTTTCTGCAGGATATGTCTCCTCCAGTGAGACTACACACACACACACACACACACACACACACACACAATTATACGATCAATCTAACAACAACAACAACAAGTCAGCCTTTGTCAGAATTTACAATTTGATAACGATAATTTAATATTTCACCACAACACATTTACATACACATTATATATAATTTTAGTTTGCCAAAATGACTAGTACAGCAACAACCTGTACGTTGGGTAGTATAGGGTTATTAATCATGATAATAGTAATATATACATAGACACTGTCTATCTAAGTTATGTCATCTCACCCCCCCCCCCCCCCCCCCCAAAAGAAAAAATAAAAAAATAAACGGGTAATTGAAAAAACACGGCCCCCTCAACCATCAGAAGGGAAATTTACTTGGTTCACCAGAACCAAGTAAATGTGTTTTCAATTAATCTAACATGGTTAAAATGGAGTTTGACGTTACAATGGTTTGTATAGGAAGGGGGGGGGTGTCTGATAAAATGAATATCAAACATCTAAATACTGAATCAAGCAACTTAAAAACTGTCTGGGGCCTCACAAAAGCCTGAGTAGACGATAAATTGACCCCAAACATGTTTGAAAGTGAAATATCCCTTTAAGTGTAGAAATTTCAGCAATTTGCTGGTCAGCTGAGCTGACCAATTAATGCAGGATTATCACCCTCTGTCGTTTTTTTATCACCCCTGCTCGTGCAGGGCAAATCATGCAAGGCTGTGTATCCTAATATACAATAGAGAGTGGCGCGCATGCGTGGCTGTCTGCCTCGCCAGCCTGTTTGTGTGTCTGCGTCTCCAACAAGTTATCAAATCAAATCAAACTTTATTTATATAGCACATTTACAACAGCTCAAAGCCAACCAAAGTGCTGAACATGGTTAAAATAAGGTATTTTAGACACAAAGAGGCATCAACAAATGATATATACACAGGACCAAAAACAAGAGAAAAACAAAAGAGAAACAAAACAATGCAGAGTTAGGACAGAACAGGATAGCTAAATGCGACTAAAAGCAAGAGAGAATAAGTGAGTTTTTAGTACGTTTTTAAAAGCCCCAATCGATTGGGCAGATCTAATGGGGAGGGGCAACAAATTCCAGAGCCTGGGGACCGCAGCCGCAAAAGCACGGTCGCCCCTACACCTCAAATTGGTCGTATGAGGGACCAGCAGTAGCTTGTCCGCAGACCTCAAGGCCCTGGTTGGAATATAGGGCTCAATTAAGTCAGAGAGATAGGAGGGTGACAGGCCGTGAATGGTTTTAAATACAAATAAAAGAACCTTAAAATCAATTCTAAAATGAACAGGGAGCCAACGAAGAGTGGCCAGGACTGGTGTTATGTGGTCACGTTTTTTAGTGCCGGTGAGGAGGCGGGCGGCTGCGTTCTGGACCAGCTGTAGACGCCTAAGTGAAGCCTGATCAATTGCCAAGTCATGTCATCTCACCCCATCTTTGCCAAGTTCGGTCTCGCTTCACTTTCGGTTTGCGTGTTGCAGTTTGCTTTCGCTTTCGATTTGCGTGTCGACACTATAACACCCGTGCTGCTGTCTCTGTGTTCGATGTGCGGCCCAGACTACTAGATGGGAGCCCCGCGCAGCGGCTAGACGGAAGGGCCGCGCAGCGGCCGGCACCCCTAGTGTCATACATTTGTTCTAATAATAAGTTTAACAATAAATTAAAAAAGCATAAAGCAACCTGTATTGTGACGACAGCAGCTAGCTGTGAGTTGAGGTAGTGCAGGCGCGCCCCCAGCCTCTGTCTCAGCAGGAACCCTCTGGCTCTGGCCTGGAGTCGGACAACCAGCCACTCGTTAGCCTTCCACTGGCCCTCTCTGGTGTGGGACGCAGTCACGCTGCCCACAACCGCCTGTAGGCACGCACGCACGCGCACACACACACACACACACACACACACACGATCAGTTCCACCGAAGGAAAAGTCACTATTAGTACCACTGAAAAAGTACTGAAATGTTTTACTAAAAGTAAAAGTATCAAATGTAGAAGTACTCTGTTACAAGTAAAAGTCTCGAATAAAAAATCTGCTTGATTAAAAGTACAAAAGGATTGGTATGTACTTAAAGTATCAAAAGTAAAAGCACTAAAATATTTGAAAATAGCAGATCTACAAGCTCTTAACGCAACACGTTGTGAGCTTGTAGATCTGCTATTTTCAAATAGTCTAGGTATGAAACAGGGCTAAAGTGGTTAATGTATGTTTTGTGATAATAATCTAAATCTGCAAAGTAGCCCAGAGCATAACCGTGACATGCAAGAAAGCCTGTTTAGGGCACTTTTTAGTTTTATGAATGACATTAAAATATGAGTAAAACTAATTTCCATGACTTTTCAAAAACCTTTGGTGTTTCATCATTTTCCAAAACTGGTCCAGGACCGGAAAGGTCTCTATTCAAATTCCACAGCTTTTCCAGGTTTGTCATGACCGCATAAACACTGTGGGCTTGTGGGTAAATGCAGTTCAGATGGATTATAAACGATGTTGTCTAACCTGGATTTCACTGTGACTCAGGAACAGGCTGTTCTGTAGGAACCCTGAAGGTTTGTCCCAGAACCCCTCCAGCTTTGACATGTGGAAATAATACGTCCCTCCATCCTCTGTGACAGTTCGAGACCATGGACTCCTGTTATCACCTGGACACAACACAGAGAAGAACTGAAAACTCCTCTTGCATCCAAACAGTACGTTGTTATCACACAGAAGCATGACCCCCATTGGTTAAATTGTCTGTCGTTATGTTAGCCTCGTAAACCACCCCCCCTCCTGAAATGAAATGCAAATGCGATTTCCAGAGGGGGGTGGTTTACGAGGCTATCTTTATGTATTCATAAGCGATCATAATTTGCTGATTCCATTGCATTGTTGTGATATACTGTAGATTATAATTCACAGCTTAAAAAAAGGTAGTGTAAGTGATAGTTAAAACAAAAGGTATTTTGTTAAAAGGTTAAAGTTCTATATTCTGACAGTAATCATTGCTATAGAGTGCTTGTTCAGTAACAGGAGTCTCCCTGTCTCTACAGCTCAGAAAACAGAAAATAAATGTTCAGGTAGGTGACACAATTTCAGCCAATCAGGAGAGTACCCATTTATAAGCTTCATTTTTTATAGTGTTCCAATTTTGTCTGCTCATTTCTTTGTGTCATCACTTACAATTTCACTTGTTTAAAGGAGTAGTTCACCCCCCAAAACATACTTATTTTCTATCAATTACATGTCCCATGAAGCCATGATTTCATGGAGATTTTTTAGTTTTTGTCGCATTCCTAAGCCAATAATTTGGTGACCGCCGAAGACTCAATTGAGTCTCCTACTGAGCAGCCACCCGCTTCATGGGGTGTGTAATTGATGGAAAATAAGTAGTTTTTTGGGTGAACTACTCCTTTATCTGTATCCTGACTGAGGTCTCTATCCTGATTGGATAAAATTGGTATCCAACCTGAGAATGCATTTTCTGTCTCTCCAAGAGCTGGAGAGACATGAGAGACACCTGTGTTACTGAACAAACTCTCTATAGCAATGAGTACTATTAGAATATAGAGCTATTTAACACATATTTTAACCAAAGAAAATCACTTACCCTACCTTTAAGCCATTAAGACCTGGAACGCATCTGTGTCACTTTAGATGTCTTTGGCTATTCAAAAATAGCAGATATACAAGCTCATAGCACGGCACCGAGTGCCGCGCTATGAGCTTGTAGATCTGCTATTTTTGAAAAATCTTGAAAAAAAATGTTTTCAATTTTTTTCAAAAAACTGTTAGGATTTAGATTTTTTTTAAGAATCGCCTCAGGTCTCAAGTTGTTCTTATATTTGTATTTCAAAGCTGAGCAAACCTCCTTGAGTCTTATCTCTGAGCAGGGCGGTCAGTGCAGTCTGGTATCCAACGGCACAGTCTGACGCCAGCCGCTGCAGCGCCACCTCTGGTAGCTTCAGGACTCGCATCGTCTGAGCTGCTTTCCCTTCCTTCACTGCCTGGTTTACTGCCGCTATAGCCAGAGACACTGGAGACATGATGGGAGACATATTTTGTTTTCAATGCCTACATTTTTTTCATATACTCTGTACACATACTTCTTATACAACAGTGGTTCTCAAGGGCCCCCAAATTGACACTTATTAGCCAGCGGAAAATTAACCCATTTCAAAAGATATGCCAGGGACCCCCATAAGAGAAGACTGGAATCCATGACTGATGGAGAACTCAAAGAATAACATAGAAAAGTAAAAAGAAAAAGAACAGAAACTTACGCCCCGGGGATCTCCATCAGGAATTAATGTAGAAACAAAGATGCTTCAAAGGAAGCCTTTATGGAAGAGGACTTCAGGAAACAGATGCGTGTAAGCAAGAACTCGGAGTGGGAGAGGAAAATGATTGTAAGGTGTAAGATCTTTTCTTTACATTTTCTTCCTAATTTAGCTGTTATGCCAATTCCCCCCTTGGAGTCCCTGGCACTCGCTGCTGACCTCTACTGGTTGGTCTGGTTGCTTACCGTAGTTGTGTAACCCAGGGCTGTTAGTCTGTTTGACAAGACATTTCTGTTATTATACGGGAAAGGATAGGTAAGAAATTAGAATGGGGGTACCCCTCTACACTGCACTTACGAGTGTTTTCTTTTAAACACCATAGGAATTAGAGGTGCCACCCACTCTACTTTTTGTTTGATAGTTAAGAGAGAGTATGAAGGTTTTTAATGGCACATTGTTTTGTTTAGGTGTGGTTACTTATTTATTATTTATTCAGTTAGTGGGTATTTGGTCTTATTTTCTTTGATTTGGCACCACCTGTCCCTTTCTCTGTAAAATAATGACTGCGATAAAATCTCTTGACAGTTCAGATGGATTATGGGTAAAATGTCCTATTAAAAATAAAACAGAATAAAATACATTTTATTTCAGAACCACATAATGGACCAATACAAACGGCTGACTCACTCTTCAGAGCCTTCTGAGTCTCCTGATTGGCTCTTGTCACTCCTTCCTGGATTTCGTCCAACCACAGCTCAGCTCCAGAGTCACCGCTCTCCTGTGATTGGACAGTCAGAAGAACACAAACAACTTTAGAAAGGTGAAAAACTGAATTAAATGAAACCACATAATACAGCATCAATAATCACTAAAGCCGGGTGGTCAAACTATTAGAAGAGTTTGCACATTGTTCCAATAGGCTCTACACAGTAGCCATATTGGAAAGAATTTGGGCCTCTTCCTTAGTTTGGTGTTACCAATTATACTAATAAGGCTGTGTTTCATTTGGTGTAGCACAGTGGTTCTTAAGTGCACAAATGGAACCATTTTGTACACTCTCAGAGTTACACAACCGTAAGAGGGCTTTTGGAACCCCCTCAAGGAACCATGAGGGTCCTAGGGGAGGTAAACAAATTTTTCCCATAGAAAGGAGGTGGCATTCACTGCCGAATCCTTTTCTTTTTTCCGCTGTTATTTTTATGCTATGTTGATTAATTGAATACATAGGACCACAATGGAAACAAGTCCTCTGGACTTCTTTGTTTTATTCTTTTAGCCCAAACGTCTGACTGTACCTCATGCTACATTCCTGTCTAATAAAGTATTCAATCAATCAATCCCTGGACCACACTTTGAGACCCACTGGTGTAACAGAGTGTTTCCAGTGAGCCAACATGCACAATATCAGCACCCTGACTCTGTTTGACCAGAATGGAACAGAGCCTTCATTAGTATCATTGGTAACACAGGCCCAATTTCTTTCCAATGTGGCTGCTGTGCATATATAATCTATTTCAATGGATGCTGAAGCTCACAATATTTCGTGCTTAATTCACACATGACTAAAATAGATGTGGATGTGTCCCCTACTGCATTATATGAACATTATTTGAAGGACCAGGAAGATTTCCAATGAAGTTTGAAAGTTTGAAACACGGAGACTACCTCCACAAGCTCCAACGATAGTGGGTAGCGTTAAGATTAAACATAAAAGAGAAACATCTAATGGAATTTTAAATAGGCTACACATCAAAGCAAAAGCAGTGGCTGGTGATTACGTCCACGGTGATCCTTTTAAAACGTTTAACATAGTATAGCAAAATAATGTTCGTACGTGGGCTTTCTGCTTCCTGGCGCGGAGAAGCACTTCATGGTAACGCCGTGCGTTGTTCGGCAGCACCCCCTCCAGACCACCAGAGGGCATCAGCAGAGCGGACAGCGTCTTCTGAGGGTCTGCTCTGCTTAGAGCCTGGTTTATCAGCCCTATAGCCACCACCTCTACAGGGGACAGGAAGGACAGTGTTGTGGGATTCTGGATCAATCGGTAATTGATGAGGCAATAGGAGTCGAGACGATATTCTGACACAGTTGAGTGGTAAAGTAGTTCTGCCTGGAGCACAGGGCTCAGACCTAGTTAAACTAGCTGCTACAGCAGGGGTCTTCAACGTTTTCAGGCCAAGGACCCCCTAGCTGAGAGAGAGATGAAGCAGGGACCCCCTCTACATCGTATAAAATTGTGTTTCAGATTCAACATTTTTTGTTTACTTGGTCTGCTCTTGTTTCCCTCTACACCAAACACCTCTTTGACAAAAATAGCCGATCTACAAGCTCACAAAAATAGCAGATCTTCAAGCTCACAACGCCTCGCAGCGCGAGGCGTTGTAGATCTGCTATTTTTTTGCTAAAGTTCTCCCCAGAATAGGGATGCTAGGGTTCAAGTGGTTAATGCGAAAAAATAAATCATATCACACAAAAATGTGCCGGACCCCCTGTAGTAACTCCGAGGACCCCCTAGGGGTCCCGGACCCCCTGTTGAAGACCCCTGTGCTACGAGGACAAGCTGAATCATGACAGATAGGCTGTAACGAAAACAAACAATAGCCATCAGGCCTAGCGGAGACATCTTTGGCTCCAACAGGCCACCAAATATCATGTTATATCATAATGTATACATAAGTACTATAAGTGATGGTAAAATATAAAAAGTTTGATATAAACCATAATAACAATGTTGTATAATGCAGGGGTCTTCAACAGGGGGTCCGGGACCCCTAGGGGGTCCTCAGAGTTACTACAGGGGGTCCGCCAAAATCTTTGTGTGATAGGAGGATAATTGTTTTGCATTAACCACTTGAACACTAGCATCCCTGTTCTGAAGGGAACATTAGCCACAAATAGCAGATCTACAAACTCACAGAGCTTGTAGATCTGCTATTTGTGGCAAAGAGGTTTGGTGAAGAGGGAAAGGCAAAGAGGTTTGGTGAAGAGAGAAAAAGGCAGACTAAGTACAGAGTGAAAGGGCAAGTTTACCATTGATGGTTTAAGAGGTTAAGGGTCTAAAAATACACATGAATCTAACATACACTGATGATAGTGCTGTCAAACATACTGTATAGAGCCGTCTATGAAGCTATGTATGAAATGTATGAAAAAGTTTAATCAGCAGCACAATTTTATACATGTAGTGGGGGGTCCCTGCTTCATCTCTCTCTCAGCTAAGGGGTCCTTGGCCTGAAAAACGTTGAAGACCCCTGGTATAACGTATAATATAATTTATTATACAACAGTGACACATGTCGTAGCCTGTGAAAGATGGGTACAGCACGGGCACAATGAAACAGGTATGCAGAGGTGGAGAGATCGTAGAGGTTAAAAGTTACAGGTTCAGCAGTTGGACAGAAGTAGGTAAAAAACTTGTATGTTGAGTTATGTCTTGATACGTACGGTCGTGTTCCTTCTGCAGAGAGCCGTTGACTAAAGTGATTCCTTCCTGCAGCTGGTTCCAGGTCAGCAGACTTCGCCCAGCCTGTTTCTTTAAAACGCATAGCTCTTCAAAGTACCTGAAGAAAGTAACAGCACATTACATTACTAATGATCTATAATCAAAAATCAAAAAGATTAAACATCAATATTCAATAATACAGAACATTAGACATCTACTGTATATTCTATAACACAGAACATTACATGTATTCTATATTAAAATCGCCTAACAGGTGGGTGGGTGGAGCTGGCCAGGGGACAACATGCACTGATGTCAGACACAAACAGAAACCATTACCTATAACAACAAAAGCCTAATAAGATGTTGGCTTTCACACGGGAGACCCAGGTTAGAATCCCAGGCGTTACACATAGTATATACTAGAGTTATCAATGGGCCTGAAAATTAAGGCCCTGCCCTAACTGGGGCCTACTGGGAACAATTACCATACTTTTAGGCCCAAAAACCCAGAAAGGGTGTCATTGTGTGCTTAATGTCCTCAAAGTCATGCATCCAACAAGCTTTCAATTGAACAGATTGGACCCTCCGTTCCAGAGATAATGGCCAAAACATCTTGAAAACGGACACTTTAGCCGAGTTTTGGCCATTATTTGTCGGCCGTTTTTCTTTAATAACACGGGCTAGGAAGCTCGGACGGCGACAAATACCTGAGTAAGACACTCTGCGCTGCATCCAACACATCCAGTGTCATTCAGTGAACCCCAGGCTCGGCCCGGCCCGACTAATTAGCATAGATTTATGGCCCGGCTCGAAAACGTTGGGTCGGGTTTGGGCAGAATTTGAGCGCTCTAGTAATGGGTCATTTATATCAGACAGACAGACAGACAGACCTCTGCAGTAAGGTGTCATCTACATCAGTCAGACCGGCAGCAGAGCTGTCCTCCAGAGCAACACAGAATGCTCCTACATCTCTGGCCTCCAGAGCCTGGTTGATGAGGGCCACCGCTGACAGCATCTCTACGGCCACATACAGGTCTTCCTGCTGCAGCGCACCCTGGTGGCACAGAGAAGTAACATTCAACACTTTTAGCATGCATTATATCCTAATATTGCCCCCCCCCAGTGGTCTTAGTTCAAGTATGGATAAAGTGCACATCAAGCGCACTGTCCAGGGACCCCCAGGGGTCCTTGGAGGGGTTCCAAGGGGTCCCCAGCAGAAGTAGTTAACGTAGCATCACAATCATTGTTTTGGGGGGTGTCCCTGGCACAAGACATTTCCAGATGGGGGTCCACGGCCAAATGCATATCTATTTGGGGGTCCTTGGCACAGAAACAGTTTGAGAGCTACTGGTGCAGTGTACCTGTGTGCTACGTTGCGTTAGCGTCAGCAGCTGGGTGTGGTACAGTGTGGCTGCAAAGGGGAACACGTCAGGAAGCCGAGCGTCTGGGTTCATCAGAGCTCTGACCGTCTGTCTAGGGTCACCACCTCGCAACGCCATGTTGACCAGATCTACTGCTTTCTGCACTGTACACACACACACACACACACACACACACAAAAAGTATTAAAAGTCACAAAGAGAAGTCCAACGCGCTTCAGCCAGTTAAGGGTAGAAGGGCTCGGCGCTCAACAGGGACAACTTGAATAAGAAGAAGAATACCTGGGCATTTTAAAAGAGACTACCCAAATAAAATACTGGAGCACTCGACTGGGTCTTCACGTTTTAGTATTTTGCAGGGGTCAGTGTCATTTCGACTTGCGTCTTCCTCAGAGTCAAACGGGTATGTTTCTTCTTACGCATAAAGTATTGACATTCTTTCCCATATCCAGAATGTCCAGATATTTCCAAAAGTATACAAAACATTTCCTCATAATTAATAGTGGGCGTGTGTGCATGTGTGGATATATCTCATATAGATTCTGCACACACACAAACACACGCATATTATCATATTTAATATGCACACACATACACACACAAGTGTGTGTATGTGTGTGTGTGCATATTAAATATGATCTTATACGACTCACACACATAATGCACTCAGTGTATAGTTGCGACCGTAGGTCGCCCTTACTACAGAAAGCTGCTCCAGGTGTCCGTCCGTCACTCCGTCACTCCGTCACACACGTCACACTTTTGCCCTGCTCATATCTCCACACCCATTGCCCCGATCCATGCCACATTTTGCACACACACTCCTTACCTGCCAAACTACACCCTCCAAGGACCCCCGGAGCTCCAGGGACCCCCAGCTGCCTCGGGGACCCCCAAGTGTAAAACATGAGCACATGTGGACTAATTACCAAATGACCACCCCAACGGGGCTGCTCACGGGGCATTCCCGGGACCAAAATCTGTGCCAGTCGTATTTCTCAGCATTCACTCTGTTACCCATTTGCAACAGCTACACATTACACGTTTTCTGCCCACATAAACGCCACCATGTCACAGCTAACCCCACATTTAGACCACCAAACAAAACTATCCATTGCCCACACAACTAGGAACCAATCGCCGTTACAGCCCTCTTCTGTATACATGTGACCTACGGTCGCTTATCTCCCGATTAGGGAGTCTTACTGGTTGTTTGTGTTACATGCATAACTGTATAGTATACACCGTGCAAGGTGCACATAGTTCAGTGTACAACGTTGTGTGTACAGAACTGTACAGTATTTAACATGGTACAGTATACATGCCATCAGAAGGTTTCTGTATTCAAATGCCTTATGGCAGTATGGAGACAAGACTTCCCTCTCTGAGTTGTAACTATCTGATAAGACAGATCGGGTCGGTTGTTTACATTTACACTGTGATTGTACTGTAAGTATGTGTGTATCTCATCAGATGTGTTGTTTTTGCATTACTTTGACTGTGTTGTTGCTGTTGTTGTTCTTACTTTCTCTGTTGTGCTGAGCTTCCTGGTTGGCTGTGGTCACAGACTGCTGCAGCTCTGCTGGTTCTAGAGGATCCACACAACCTGCATCCTACCCGCAACATGAAACAATATGATGTACATCTACATTACAACACAAGACAACAACTACCGCACAATATACAACCACAACACAATGTACTACCACAACACATCACAGCACAATATAGAACCACAACACAACAACTCTAATAATATAGAAACAACACATAACACAACAGTGTTATGTGTTTTGTTGTTTCTATATTATTGGGGTACAGAGTAGGCAGTATATTGTAGTGCATGCAGTTGTCTGCAATGGAGTGTGTGAGTGTGTGAGTGTGTGTGTGTGTGTGTGTGTGTGTGTGTGTGTGTGTGTGTGTGTGTGTGTGTGTGTGTGTGTGTGTGTGTGTGTGTGTGTGTGTGTGTGTGTGTGTGTGTGTGTGTGTGTGTGTGTGTGTGTGTGTGTGTGTGTGTGTGTGTTCAATACCTATACCAATGATCACATCATTGCATAGTTACAGATCACATCTGCTTGCTCATAGGTACAAATAATGGAAAGACTGCATCCTAAGTTAAATTCTGTTCAACACTTACACAGCATCGCCACTCATCAACGTCAGTTTTAGGACCAAGCAACCAAACACAATGGGACCAATATTTAAGATGTTGAAGCTGACTATTATACAGAACAGAAATGTAAAATAAGTGTCATCTGTGTTGTGTGATATTGAGTCACAACATAAGCGATCACAGAGTAGGAAGTGACAGAAAGTTGACTAACACTGCATGCAACATAGCAGAGCTATCTAGAACAGCTTCGTACATGAGAAACAAATTCAAGATTGGACACTGAAAATGAATCTGTTTTCCTCAGACCTCATAGTCACCATTGCAATATGCAACAATTAATTGTTATTAATTCTCAAATTGCATAATAATTGTCTATAGTGTGTGTGTTTCCACTAACCAGAGCCTTCTGTTCTCTGTCTGTAGTCAGCTGTTCCAGGTACCAGGGGCCGTGGTCAGTACGGAGGCCCCTGAGGGCCAAGCAGGGCAACTGCAGGGCAGAGAGGAGGGCCAACTCATCTCCATATTCCACCGCATCATCCACCTGCTCTATCGCTGCACGCACTGGACACACACACACACACACACACACAAATATAAGCCTTTCTCTTCTTCATAGATCAGGGGTCTTCAACAGGGGGTCCGGGACCCCTAGGGGGTCCTCAGAGTTAATACAGGGGGTCCACCAAATCTTTGTGTGATATGATATTTTTTACATTAACCACTTGAACCGTAGCATCCCTTTTCCAAGGAGAACTTTAGCCAAAAATAGCAGATCTACAAGCCCACAACGCCTCGCGCTGCGAGGCATTGTGAGCTTATAGATCTGCTATTTTTGGCAAAGAGTTATAGGTGTAGAGGGAAAAAAAGAGCAGCAAATGTTTATCTGAAACACATTTTTTTACAATATAGATGGGGTCCCTGCTTCATCTCTCTCTCAGCTAGGGGGTCCTTGGCCTGAAAACGTTGAAGACCCCTGTCATAGATTATGAGTGACCCATGCATTCCTCGGTCCTCAAGCAAGTTAACCATCTCGGTGCCATGTGAATCAATGCTCCACCCTCTTGTCTCACTACTGTTTGAAAAATGCAAAGGAAATATCACATGAATGATATCTTTCTTTTCTTTTTCCCAAAGAAACCATTAAACTGTCAGCTAGGCAGCTCGGTTTTGAGCATGCCATTATTGGTGGAATTTTTACACTCATTTCAATTCCTTCTTAAAAAAATAGGGCTTAAGTGGTTAACATAACTGTCTTACCCAGGTCAAATAAAGGCTGGGTATAATAAAGTGATTTATAGAGATGTGATTTGGGGCTTTCACACTAAAAGAAAATCTGTCTACTACCTACAAAATCAGTAATGATGACTAACTACATACTATATATTAAATATGTAATTAACTGTAGACTACTGTACTGTACCGTACTATTGCTACTACTACATAATTTGATCTTTATATAGTTAATATATAATGAACTAAAGTGTGTTTCTTACAGTTGACTTTGTTGAGGTTGTCTTGGATCTCAGTTTGAGTCAGGTACTCCTCATAGATGTCCTTCTCAACACAACCATTAGCCTGGAGATAAAACAAAACATCACCGCATCAACTCCAACTATTCTAAATAGTACATTTTAATCGGTTAATGGTTAAATTAACCATTAATGAATGTTGGTTATCAGCCATGAAAACTAAATTCAGAATTGGCAACATATTCATTACAATTATTATTTATTTTATCATAAAAATAAATCCATCATGGCATCTGGTGTCGGCGCAGGGTTAAATTTCCAACCCACTACCAATGCCAAGCAGATGATGGCCCGTACTTCATTTTAGGGTCTAAATTAATCGCACAGATATAATTAAAAACAGGAATTTAATATAATCAATTGCGAAAATAAAAATAGCTATTGCACCCATAAAACGTATCCATCATATTGATATTAAAATAGAGCAGCATATTGGAGTATGCAACATATCGCCACACCTGAACCCATTCTGACTAGCAGTAAAATGGCAGGTCTTAATCCCACCCACCCCATTGTTATGTTGGCCAATGCTGCCTTCACATCCAATGAGCTCTATGCACAGCTGCCATATTGGAAACTAGAAAAAGTGCTCCTCGGAGCACTGCCAGACCCCTAGTGTTTGAAATCTGAATGGCCGGACTTCGCATGACGTGTGTGCAGAGGAAAAGAGGGACAGACCGACCGACCGACAAAGCCTCCTGTAGGCCGACCCCTTGGGTCTGGCAAAAACTTTGGGCCTCTTCCTTACTTCCTTCACAGGTGTTACCAATGATAGATACTAATGAAGGCTCTGTTTCATTCTGGTCAAACAGAGTCAGGGTGCTGATATTGCGCATGACGGCTCACTGGAAACACTCTGCTACACCAGTGGGTCTCAAAGTGTGGTCCAGGGACCCTCCTGGTTCCTTGAGGGGGTTCCAAATGGACCCGGGCGGGTGTGTAACTCTGAGAGTGTACGAAAGGAACCAAATGGACCCGTAAGGGTCCATTTGGTTCCTTTTGTACACTCTCAGAGTTATGGGGGTCCTTGAAATTAAAACGTTTGAGAGCCACTGTCCTAGCCTGGTAAACCCTCCCTCCGGAAATCTCATTTCCATTTGATTTCAGGAGTGAGTCTGGCATGATCGCCCATTCTGCACTATTGGCTGTGTACACCAAACGGACGAGCCTATCAGCGTCGTCGCACATCGTTCTGTGATTGACAGCGACAGTTGGCCAATCAGGTGGCGAGTTCTCAAACTTCTATGTTGAGGCACGGAATTTACCTATAAGATATCGTTTGGATAGAATTTAGTTGTTTAACTTCATATATGTGGTCAATTAATCATGACAGAGCCTATTTAAAAATAAAAATTCAGAGAACCGGCCGGGGCGGGCAGTGACACACACATGTATCCGAATAAGGCAACCTATTTTGGGCATGGCCGTCTCAAAAGTCCCGTTGCGTCACATTAGTCTGGTGAACTGCTGATTGGCTGAAGGGGAAAAACGATCATTGGCTGAAGGGGTTGTCAGTCAACGGTATTACTCCCGCCCAACTCCAGCCCACATGCAGAATGGGCGATCAGGCGGCAGGCCAGACTCACTCCTGAAATCAAATGGAAATGAGATTTCCGGAGGGAGGGTTTACCAGGCTACCACTGTGCTACACTAAATGGAGCAGAGCCTTCATTAGCATCATCGGTAACACCTGTGAAGGAAGTCAGGAAGAGGCCCAATTTCTTTCCAATATGGCTGGCTGCTGCGCCATTCGGTTCTTAAGTCTGACGTAATTTTGTAGTCCGACGTCCCGTCCGGGTCCAAAAGGCACCAGCGCCGTCCACTCTTCATTGTAAACAACATGTTGGAACCCGTAAATCTTTTTACAATAACCTCCTTTTTCAGAAATGAAACATTGAGGGTTAATAAGGGTCTTAATGCTAATATCATAGAAGTACTAAGTATCTATTTATTATTATGATTTAACATTATTATTATTAACATTAAAACACTTGGACCCGGAAGTTATTCTAGCGGGGCGCAACGTCACGTCTGAACAATCGAATAGAGCCTATGGGACACCTTTGTTTATGTGTATTTTGGAACCAAATCGTACCCGTCTGGACAGAGAGGTGTTCTTGTGAGCCCTGGCCTGGTGCAGCATCTCCTGGTAGACGGCCATCAGCGCCCCCTGCAGGCTGGTGAGCAGAGCGTTGGGGTTGCTCAGGGCCGCCGCCGTGACCTTCACGTCTCCTCTCTCTACGGCCTCGTTAATGGCTATGACCGCAGCATGGACTGTGGAAACACCATACAACACTATTAGTTATAATCCCCTGCGTTTACATGGCAATTATTTGACAAACAAATTGTTTACAAAGTGTTTTAACTAAAATGAATCCGTAACTTTCATGTCCTAACCCTGGTTTCAAGCCCGGGTCTCATGCCTTGCCTTAATGCAGTAGTTCTCAACCTTTTCAGGACGCCACCCCCTCAAAAGAATCATATTTGAACTAGGGAACCCCTAAAATAAATCATATTTAAACTGGGTAGACCACAAAATAATCATATTTGAACTGGGGACCCCCCAAAATAATCATAGGTATTAGAGTTGAGGCATTACAGTTTGACTTCCACAGATAAATATTGTGAAAATAGCAGATCTACAAGCACACAACGCCTCGCAACGCGAGGCGTTGTGTGCTTGCAGATCTGCTATTTTCACATGTTTTGCCTCCGTCTTATATTATTTGTCAATTTAGCCAATGTTTGACTAGTTTGTAATAGTATAGTTTGCTGTTTCCTTTTTTTGGGGTCTTAAAAGTCCTTAAATTGTCACTTCACTGTCATCTCGGGACCCCAACCCCCCCCAACCCTCCCCCCAAAACCATGTGGGGACCCAAACCGGACATCCCGCCCCACAGATTGAGAACACCAGGTTATTGCATTTTGATTGTGCAATACCTCTTGTCGACCAGTAGGTGTCCTACTAGACTACAGGATCTGGTAGACCAACTGCAGTTTTATATATATTGTGTTAACATACTCTAAAGTTTGGTCTAAATGACGTTTTATTCACTGGAAAAAAGTTTTGCGTTGCATCTTTAACAAATTTGCGTTCGTTGTGATTACAACACTGGAAGTGGTTTTATCACAGTGAAATAAATTTAAAAAGGTAGGGTAAGTGATTTACTTTGGTTAAAATAAGTGTTAAATAGCTCTATATTGTGATAGTACTCATTGCTATAGAGTGTTTGTTCAGTAAAAGGAGTCTCCCATGTCTCTCCAGCTCTTTATTAAACAGAAAATGCATTTTCAGTGCTCTCTCCTGATTGGCTTAAATGTTGTCACCTACCTGAAAATGTACTATATTCTGTTTACTAAAGAGATGGAGAGACCCCCCTGTGACCCAACAAACGCTATGTAGCAATGATTACTATCAGAATATAGTACTTTAACCTTTTTAACAACAAATATCACTTACCCTACCTTTAACTTAAGTTCAAGTGAACAACGTGAATAAACAAGTTATTTAAACACGACTACCTACCGGCAGCCTCGTCCACTGATAGCTCACTGGCCAGGATTCCACCAATCTTACCGAAGGCGGGCATCTGGATGCCATATTTATCAAGCTCCACCTTCATGTTATTAATCTCCTCCTCTGGAGACAATTAAAACATAACAAATGTTCATGTTAATATGCTGATGTGTTAAATGTACTTCTGTACATGTATATCATGTTTTAATGTGTACGTCTGTACCTGCATAAAAATATTATGTGTGTATGTATATCTGTACATGCATATACAATGTTATGCACATCTGTCTACTGTACATCCATTTATGATGTTTTGATGTGGCTGCATTCCTATGCTAATATGAAGTGTTTTAATGTACATCTGTATATTCATATATGATAATGTGTTAATATTAGGGGTGTGCTGATACACTAACTTCACGATACGATACACGATATTGGGCTCACAATATCGATACGATATATGGCACTTGGGGGGGAAAAAAACCTTATGAAAATATATGGGGGGAAAAAAGCTTATGAAAATATATGGGGGGGGGGCGGAGCAAATGCAAACAAATACTTCTGTTTTTGCATTATTATTATTGCAAACAAAAAAAATAACTTAAAAAAAAATATCATTTTCTTTTCCAAAACGCCAAAACGATACATATCGTCACGAAAACATATCGCGATATATATCGCGGGAAGATATATATCGCGGGAAGATATATCGGCACACCCCTAGTTAATATATGTCTGCACTAACATACACTGTAATGTGATCATGAGCAACTGTAAATAAAGGTATGTTTTAAAAGCGCATCTTGGATTGTAAAGTAAAATGTTGTACAAACAAGCCATTACCAAAACATTACTAGTATTAGTCTGGTGACTGTAGCTAGTTTATCATTATGGGTACTTTCATCATTATGGATTCATGGATAGTTTATCAGAAGTGTTATTTTATTTACCTGTGAATTTGACCTTCCCATAGAGGTCGTGGATCTGAGGAGCCAGTCCTCGTCTGAACAGATACAGGCTGGAGACAACAAATAGTGTTTGTTTTACCAAACATCACAACTGATTTATACAGAACTTGCCAAACAATACATTCACATGCAATTACAAGGTGTTTGCAGAGACTGTTGCAGTTGTATAGCTGCATATTTACCCTGCCTGTAGCAATTTGGCAGAGTGCTGTAATCTAGACTCAAGTTATTACAAGTCACTCTCTAAATCAGTGATTCTTAAACATTTTCATGTTAAAGACCGCCAAATGTATATGTATTAGGCCATGGATCTGTGGACAGAACCAATCCAAAGTCATTAGTTTGCAATTGAGCAGTGGGCGTAGGGATGTTAGCAGCAGCTGTGGATTTTTATGTCCCCAGACGTATTATTTGGTAGGTGGAGATCGCAAAAATATCTGGTAACACAAGACTTAACTGTAATTTTGTCCTAACTAACTCAAAGATGAATTAGCAGGTTTTAATGAAACTTTGTGGGAATGTTCCGTATGCTGCCCCAAAAGATGAAAAAAAGAAGATACTTTTTAGGTTGAAAAAATAATAATGACATAATTGGAGGGGTGTTTGGGTGGCAGAGATGTAAGAAACTCGCCCAGCACTGCAGTCTCTGGTTTATTTTCCAGCAGTGGTGCCTCTAGCTTGGCTGGGCACTCACAAGCCAGCAAAGGGATTGTGAGAGCATGGATACAGTAAACAGTTAGTATAGTTGTAGTTGTTTTAAACTGACCTGAGAGCATGGATACAGTAGATAGCTCTTGGCATGTTCTTCTTATCGTAGATGTCTGTCGTCTCTGGTTGGAAGAGCTGACAACACAAGTCAGTCAGATGATAGGTTACCTCTAATCCAAATGAATCACTTTAATGATGGTTTGATCCTATCGATTGACCAACAGGAATTCTTCATTTGTGATAAACTGGACTGTTATATTGTCATTATTGGAATATGTACAACCGCATGTTGAATCCAGTGTTCACTGACATTTCTAACACCTCACTGGTTGAACCGTTTAATTATTCATGCACTGTATGTCGTCTTTTTTATATCCATCTTATTCTTTACTTTTAATCTTAACTGCATCTCAACCTTCATGCTATCGCTGCTGCTCTGTCAGCAGAATGTCCCTCCGAGGATCAATAAAGCTTTATATTTTCTAAAGGCCTCTTCTATTCATTAAATGTTAACCTGACATCATGGTCACTTTGTCTCAGTAGTCTATTTACCGTTGGCAGTCCGACCTCCATCATTGCATTCCTCCAGTGGTTGATGTTGTCTGTGTGACGAAACTGCAACCCGGCCGCCTGAATAACACAAACACACACACAGACATTAGAATACAAACCACTGTATGACGTTTATGTACAATAATAGAGGCAGATGAGGATTGATGTCTACCATTATATGATTACAGATTTAAATGAACGATCACAATGTATGAACTATGTCAGATCAGATTAAAACCTGATTTATAATACTTCATCATAGTACAGTGTCACTTGAAAAAGCTGATCTACAAGCTCACAACACGTTACAGATCATCAATTTTTGCCGTTTTTGAATGCCCAAAATAGGGACTCCAGGGTGAAAATAGAAATCTGGATAAAGATCCAGTTGTGACCAAAACATCACAATAAACAGTCAGTTGGAGCAAATTACAATGTGTAAACTTTATTCTGTGTTAAAATTGTATTCTTTTTTTTCTCCATACAAATAATTATGATTAATGATTTCATTATATTTTTGGCATTGGAAGATGTAAATACAAATGTACATTTATGTTTACTGCCCGACAACAACAAAGTATGTTTCTAATTGAGTTCAATGCGTTTTGCCTTGCTCAAGGGCACCTCCGGAGCAAACGACACCAAAGATGATGGATGAGGATGAGGAAACGCGTGTTGACCTTGTAGCGCTGCTGGTCCCCGTCGTAGATCTTCTTCAAAGGGACGATGTTGGGAGCGAAACAGTGACCCAGTTTAGCCAACAGAACACCATTCCTCAAGGCCTCCTCCAGCTCTACTGGAGCTGGGACCTCCTCGTGAAGCACTGCCTCCAACCACCTACACACACACACACACACACACACACACGAAAGGTCAGAGGGATTCAAGACTCTTTATTGTTACTTCCCATTACCCAAGTATAGAGGTTTTCTGTTTTGTTTTACATTGCAGCAACATGAAGGAAAGGCAATCAAATAACAATAGTCATAAGTTCATAAATGAGTTGGCTACTAAAATATATTCACAGGTGTGTGTGTGTGTGTGTGTGTGTGTGTGTGTGTGTGTGTGTGTGTGTGTGTGTGTGTGTGTGTGTGTGTGTGTGTGTGTGTGTGTGTGTGTGTGTGTGTGTGTGTGTGTGTGTGTGTGTGTGTGTACAGCTATTACACCAGGTTTTGTTGTGGTTAATGAAGAGTCTGTCCAATCAGTCCATGACATTAGCCTAGAGGAAGCCTTTATGACCACGGTTATTAAATACCAACCACTTCTACTTCTACATACTGTACCATCTCAGAGCTAGGTTATAGGTGAGGACTATTTGTTTTTATATTTGGCAGCCTAGGACAAAACCCACTGACTTGTTAGAGGGTTTCAACAACTTGGGATGCTTAAAAAGGATGCAAAAAGGCTGGCAAAGTATTGTGCTGTCTCTGCTAGAATTGGCAGCCGCCAAGCCTGACTGGAGACGCTGTTACTTATAGTCATAGAGTACTGAGTGACATGCTGCGTCCCTGTACATTTCTCCATAGTGTGGACATAAATGAAATGGTTAAAATGGATGCATAACTGTTACTAGATCCGCAATCCTGTAACCCCAGAAGAACGCTGATTAACAGAACTAGTCATACTAGACAGACTCGTTTTATGAATTCCAGACTGACCTCTTGGCTTCCTCCAGTCGACATAAGTACTGGTAAGCCACATTCTGGATGCGTTGTTCATCCATCTCCTCTGCTGTCAGACGCTCATCTGCAAAACAAACAATTCAAATCAGCAACGGACGCACGCTAGTCAGAGAGTAGTTTTAACTTTGAGTGCTTTCCTTTGGCATTTATGACCACTTTCAACCTGGCCTCCATATTTTGGGCATGTTATTATAGGTGAAAACGTTTTATTATTCCAACAAAGTTAAAATCCTGTGTTATTCATTTGAGTGTCAATGGACCCAAATGGACCTGTATGGGTTCAACTGGCTGTAGTTGTACACATTCAAGAGTGAAATGAATACAGAGGATTTCACTGTGCCAAAGTGACATGATATAACCCCATATGTGACCTCACTCTTCACTGTGGCCTGGGACTCACAGTCACATAGCAGGGCCAGGGGAGGTATTTTACCTAGTTTTCAATGTTGTATCGCTAAGTAATTTAAAGATACTGACATGTTTCTACTTCCTACAGAGTAAAGATGTGGTGGTAAAATTATATTCAGCTGTGAAACAACAGTTTAAATCTTTGCAGAATTTTAACACTCCCACACACACTCCAAAACCGCAGCGGATCGGGAATGCACTTCCGTGTTAAACGTTGCACAGGCTATCAAAAAAACCTCTGCTTCACAGTAGATTTTAAAAGGTGCTGTAACTCCCGTGATATTTATTTTGTTAAAACAAAACGTGATGTTTTTTTTGTATTAAAAAGTTAAACCTCTATATATATATTCTGAAAGTAATCAGTGCTATAGAGCAGGGGTCTTCAACAGGGGGTCCGGGACCCCTAGGTGGTCCTCAGAGTTACTACAGAGGGGCCGCCACATCTTTGTCTGATAGCATATTTGTTTTTAACATTAACCACTTGACTTGAACCCTATAGAATCCCTATTCTTTCGCGAACTTTAGCCAAAAACAGCAGATCTACTTGTAAATCGGCTATTTTTGGCCAAGAGGTATAGGTGTAGAGGGAATAAAGACCAGATCAAGTAAACAAAAAAACAAGTTTAATCTGAAACAATTTTATACAATATAGTGGGGGTCCCTGCTCCATCTCTCTCTCAGCTAGGGGGTCCTTGGCCTGAAAACGTTGAAGACCCCTGCTATAGTGTGTTTGTTCAGGGGTCTCTCCAGCTCATTTTCATCCAATCAAGTGAGAGAAGCCACTTATTAGCTTTGTGTATTCCAGTTCTAATTTAGCCTGCTCACTTTTTGTTGCATCACTTCCAATTTCAATTGTGTGTCCTGTATGAGTTCGCTCTGCTGATTGGATACAAAATTGTATCACAGACATGAACTTTTTTTTCTGTAAAGAGCTGGAGAGAACAGGGAGACCCCCTGTTACTGAACAAACACACTAGGGATGCACCGAATATTCGGCCACCGAAACATATCGGCCGAAAATGGTTAAAAAATGCATTTTCGGCTTTCGGCCGAAAGGGTTTTAACACCGAAAAAATATCACCGAAAGAAACCGAAACATATCGGCCGATATCACCGAAAGACACCGAAACAATGCTATTTTCAAAAAATCTTGGAATAAAATGTGGAATATTATTATTATATAATTATATAAATGTTTACATTTTACAATTTTTCAGCAGTCAGTCTGGAATTAATGTATGGATTCAAAAGTGCTGAATAAATGTTTTATGGACCCATAATAGTGATTATTATTTAAGTTAAGTTTTGCCATAATCATGTCTTTTGCCATAATCAGGTAGCTGATCAACATTGGTAAACAAATAAATTCATTATATATATATATATGTATATATATTATCATATTCGGCCTTTCGGTATTCGGTTTTCGGCCAACTGTTTTCTATTTTCGGCATTCGGTTTCGGCCAAGAATTTCCCATTCGGTGCATCCCTAAAACACACTAGTCCAATGGGTCTTCAACAGGGGGTCCGGGACCCCTGGTTACTCCAGGGGGTCCGCCAAATCTTAGTGATAGGATTTTTTGTTTTTTTACATTAACCACGTGAACCCTAGCATCTCTATTTTGATGAACATTAGCCAAAAATGGCAGATCTACAAGCACACAACGCCTCGCAGTGTGCTTGTAGATCGGCTATTTTCGGCAAAGAGGTTTGGTGTAGAGGGGAAAATAAGCAAATCAAGCAGGTTGAAGTGGTTAAGTGTCTGAAATGAACCAAAAATATCAATTTACACGGCACTGATGATGATAGTCAATGAAGCTATCTATGAAATCTATGAAAATGTGTAATCTGCAACACAATTGTATGCAATGTATGGGGGTCCCTGCTTCGTCTCTCTCTCTCAGCTAAGGGGTCCTTGGGCTGAAAATGTTGAAGACCCCTGCACTAGTCTATAGCAATGATTACAATCAGAAATAATATAGAGCTATTTAACAAAACAATATATAATAATAATAATAATTATCACCTTACAGCTCCTTTAATTTTACCACAGACATCAGTAGGAACGTGTCAGTAGTTGTACCTTCAAATTAGCAATACGGTGTACGGTCAAGGACCCCCAAATTGACACATACTAGCCCACGGACCCCCATTTGAAAAGATATGCCAGGGACTCAACCATTTTGATTTCTTGGGAGTCTTAATCTACACTGTATCATCATCTTTAGTGTTCATTTAACTCTGGTTTAACTCTTGGTTCCATTTGTAGTGTACACTCTCAGAGTTACAGACACATATAAGGGTCAATTTGGTTCCTAACTATTCATTTGGCTGGGGACCCCCTGGAACCCCCTCAAGGACCACTGGTTGAAAACCACTGCCATATATGGATGATAATGATTCTACAGACAGTACGTGACCGTGTCCCAAGCTACAGCGAGCGATGGGTGAGGTCATATAGGGCCATACTGTAAGTGTCACAGTGTTTTCAACTTTTACATGGCTGTTTTCCTTTTATATTATGTTAACATTCTAATTATAGAAGATGATGATGTATTATTATAAGTTAAGCTACCCAGCAGTAGCACATAAAGTAATTAAAATCAAATCAGTCCCACCTTTACCAGCTGAAACATTAAAGTGATGAACACATTCATGCATTACTAATTACACCTCAATGATATGAATGTGAAATGCCGTGGTGGAAGAAGTACACATATTTTGTACTTAATAAAAATATAAATACTGCAAGGTAGAAATACTCTTGTTGTTACAAGTAAAAGTTTGGTGTTCAGAGTCAGAATCAGCTTTATTGTTACATCACACAGGTTTACAGAAGTAAAACAAGTGGGTGAAACTTGTTTCCGAGCATTGTTCCCATCATATTGTTATTTCCATAGAAAGAAGAAAGGGAAGAAGAGGGGGGCGGGGGCAAGGAGATCAATTAAAGAAAACAAGCAAATTATCAACATAATGTATATAGTACCAGATATAATAAGATATCAAGGTGCGTGAGCACAGCAGCAAATGTATACTGTGCATGATATTCAAAATTAAATTGAGTAAAAGTGCAAAAGTATTGGCATCAAAATGTACTCAAAGTACCAAAGTAAAAGTACTCATTATGCAGAAGTGTCCCATTTCACGTTTTTAAAATGCATGCAAATCTTGTCTCAGTAGCAGATCTACTGAAGCTCACAACGCGTGGCGATGTGAGCTTGTAGATCTGCTATTTTCAAATAGCCACAGTTTAAATAGGGCTGAAGTGGTTAATGTATGTTTTGTAATAATAATCCAAATCTACAAAGTAACTAGTAACTGTTTTCAAATAATTGTAGTGGAGCAAAAGTATAATATTTGCCTTTGAGATGTAGTGGAGTAGAAGTAAAAGTACTGAAAATTGGAAATACTACTACTTTACTGATCCAGTAAAGTAAAAAGTACCTCAAAATTGTAATTATTACAGTACTTGAGTAAATGTACTAGTTACTTTCCACCAGTGATTTCTATTTTCTACATTGTGGTATTGCTACTCTTTATGTAACTAAGTAAACCATGAGAGTAGTTCTTAAAGATCTTAAGCCAGTGTAAATAAACAAACGACTCAGTTCCACTTACATCCTGAACGTGTTGCTCCTCCAGACTCTCCCATGTTGATAAAACTCCTCCTAACAGTCAAAACATTCACTTATTCCACCAAATGTGTTACAGAAAACTCACACTAATCACTGTAAACAACATAAACTCACTCTAACTCACTGTAAACAACATAAAAACAATCTATGAGCTAGTAGTGTGTGAGTGTGTCTCTCTCTCCCGTTTGTCTCTGTCAGAGGCGTGTATGTGACGTCTTGCCTATTCAATTTGAAATATCCCGCCCGTCTCTGATTCGCCAACCTCTCGGCCGGCTCCGCTATTGGTTGAAGATGACGCTTTGCATTGTGGGTAAAGTAGTTCATCCATTATTTAGCGTTCTGCCTACAGACAGCTGCGGCTCTGTCGGAAGCAGAAGACGTCTCGCTTTGCATTGTGGTTAAAGTAGTTCATATATTATTTAGCCCAAAGCGCCGCGTACTGCCTACAGGTCTATCGGTTCCTACGTCATATTATATACAATCATGTTTGGTTCATATTTAGTACACATTTATATAAATAAATTATGTCTATTTTATGTCTGATTTATGCCTGTACTGTTTTCTTTTAACTGACAGAAAAAAAACATTTGTAGACCTTCCTAAAGGCAGGCACATATTATTACCATAATATTTGATTCATATTTACATTTGATATATAAAAAAATATATCTATTAATGTTTTACATATTTATTTCATGCTTTTTAAGTTTTTTTTATTATTTATTATTAACGTTAGTGTTCCTGCTTATTTTGCTGGTTGTTTACTGCTGCCATGGTAACGGAGCTCCCCTGTCCTGCTGGATCTGCTAACATGGTGGAATAACTAAAACAAACAAGCTGAACTAAAGCCTCATTCATGTTTCTCATCTAGGTTACAACTCGGACTGTTACATGTATTCATTCATTCATTGATTAATTGATGAACACAGTGAGTTAATTCAGTTTAAGTGCATTGCCTGTTGAAGGGTTCCACAGAATGGGAGACAGCTGCTGTTCCTGGAAATGTGAGTGTTTAATTGTCTGGTAACGTTAGCTATATGTTAGCTTAGTTCAAAAACACTGCACACATTAATAAGTATCAGTGTTAATGTATCTATTTGTAACAGTTACAATGTACAAATTTAACCTTTGTGGCAGTGGTGTAAAGTAACTAAGTACATTTACTCAAATACTGTACTTTACGGTCAGTCATTCTTTTTTTTAAGTACACTGAGGAATCTTTACTTTACTTTACTGGAGTATTTCAAATTTTCTATACTTTTACTTCTGGCTTTTACTTTTACTTTTTGTTTAATGGAGCTTTCTCAGATAACATTATTTTATTTTACCTCAGGAAGACAAATAGACTTAAAATGAAAGAATAGATTATCATCATTACAACAATACAATGATGGATAATTTAGGTTTTAGACATTTAGCTGACAGCAGTGCATTATCTAACATTTATTTGGAGGATAGTGTGTGGTTGACTGTCATCTTTATTGACAATGAATACACATGGTAGTGTGTGTGTGTGTGTGTGTGTGTGTGTGTGTGTGTGTGTGTGTGTGTGTGTGTGTGTGTGTGTGTGTGTGTGTGTGTGTGTGTTGTGTGTGTGTGTGTGTGTGTGTGTGTGTGTGTGTGTGTGTGTGTGTGTGTGTGTGTGTGTGTGTGTGTGTGTGTGTGTGAGTGAGTGAGTGAGTGAGTGAGTGAGTGAGTGAGTGAGTGAGTGAGTGAGTGAGTGAGTGAGTGAGTGAGTGAGTGAGTGGATGGATGGATGGATGGATGGAACAGAAATGCACCAATCCAACCCTAACCCTATTCCTAACACTAAGCCTAAACCTACTAAATTGTGTGAGTGCAGTTCTTTCAGTGCAGTTGATCTGTCAGTACAGTGTAGGCTCCTGGTCTGCAGATATACCTACTGTTGTAAAGGGAAAGAGAGAGATTATCCAACCACCCTCCATTAGAGGGCAGTGTTTCCTAACAAAGGACAGTTTCTCGATAAAAGCAAATTTAAAATTAAAAGAAGTCAACATACTGCAATAGTCTGTCTGTCTGTCTGTCTGTCTGTCTGTCTGTCTGTCTGTCTGTCTGTCTGTCTGTCTGTCTGTCTGTCTGTCTGTCTAGGCAAGGAATGTTTATTTGAAGAACTCCAATTTACACAAAGACAGTGCAAAAGCAACACATTATAAAAGGACATTTGAATAAAATAAAAAATAGTTATCAAAGAGACGAATGTACACTAGCCTACAGGCACAAGAAAGTCATTAAAACCCCTCAGTAAAAGGCAACAGCAAACAGAAAAGTCTTCAGCTTTGATTTAAAATAACTGAGAGTTGTGGCCTGCAGTGTACATGAGCACTTTAACATTGAAAATAGCAGATCTACAAGCTCACAACGCGTCGCGATGCGACGGGTTGTAAGCTTGTAGATCGGCTATTTTCAAATAAAATCTTGCAGGGAAATTATCAGAAAACAGCCCTGTCCTGTCTCAGATGACCTGAGAGGTCTGGATGATTCATGCTGTATCGCAAGATCAGAAATACAATTTGGCCCTATACACCATCCATCAATTATTTGACAGACAGGGAGGCAGCAGTGTAAAGATCAAAGAACTGGAGTGATATGCTCCCCTTTCTTGATATTAATGACTTAAGGACTCAGGCAGCAGCGTTCTGAATCAACTGCAGCTGTCTGATAGATTTTCCTGGGAGACCTCTGTAAAAAACACACAGTTACGGTAGTCAAGTCTATATAAATGTATCGACACGTTTTCTTTTCTAAATCCTGCTGAAGCACAAGTCCAAATGAAGCCTTCATTCTGGGTGAAGATAGGAGGCAGACACTGATATTGTCTTAAATGTCTGAGTCCCCGACTGCACCAAGATTTCTGGCTTGGGTTCAATGGGTGGTGGTTTTTAACATTATTGATTGAAGCTGAGGGCAGAATTTTAATCGCTCTTCTATGGCTCCAAAAACTATATTACTTCAGTATTGTTTTTCTTTAATTGAAGATGGGAACAATTAGTACTGTACCTCTAAAGACACAAAGTAGTCCCTGTCCTTTAAGTATGATTAAAGGACAAGGGCAATTATTATACTGTGCCAGAAAGTCCCACCCAGTTTCCCAGTCGGTCTACTAATATGTATGCAGCGCAGAAATCCCAAGCTCTGCCACTGTCTGTGTTTTAAGTGGATGTCACTGAAGACACATAACAAGAGCAACCTCAGTGCTATGGTGTGGTCCTGGTTCAAATCCTGGACTGGAAGACAACAAAGCTGTCAAGTCTGTCTACATACTGCATATACTGTGTGTGTGTGTGTGTGTGTGTGTGTGTGTGTGTGTGTGTGTGTGTGTGTGTGTGTGTGTGTGTGTGTGTGTGTGTGTGTGTGTGTGTGACTGTCTGTCTGTCTGCCTGACAGACAGTCCCTGGTTCGACTGACAGCCGACCGGCCAGACCATTTGCTGCATGTCACTCCCCGACACTCGCTCTCCTTGTTTTTCTCTCTATCTCCACTGTATACACAATATATCAAAGCCAGAAAAATGACTTTACATACTCCAAAACAGTGTTGATTTCGTCGACTGAAACTATGACGAAAAATGTTCGTTGACTACATTTTTTCACTGACGAAAACTAATTACAAAACTAAATAAAAACGAAGCCCCGATGACTAAAACTACATATATTTAAAGTTTTGTCAACAAATAAAAACTAGACTAAAATGTTAGGGAGGGACTAGTGGAGAAGAGATCCAGTAGAACTGAAAGACAAGTCATATGTTTGGTTGTGCTCCGGTGTTACGCTCTGAAAATTGCAGATCTACAAGCTGTGGGCTTGTAGATCTGCTATTTTTAGCACGCAACGAAATGTAAAATCAGCCATTACGACGCCATCAAGGCACCGACAAAATACAAAAAAAAGTAGACTAACAGTACAGTAGTTACTAAAATATAAAACTAAATGGGATTTGATTCAAAAGACTATGACTAAAACTGAATAAAAATGTACTGTCAAAGTCAACACTGCTCCAAAACTCACTGCTGTATACATGCCTGTCTGTCTGTCTCTTTCCCCAGTCCTTCCACCATGTTGCCAGGTCACCGCCCCCTGCAGGTTCCAACATGGCGTCTGACGGCTCTCCGTCGCGCGAAGGAGCCAAGAAGAGGAGCAAGAAGAAGAGGGACCACAAGGAGGTGAAGGGGAGGAGCCAGAGGCTGATAGAGGAACTGACAGAGAGCGGCCATGTTGCTCTGCAGCGTGGGCAGAACCAGGAAGCTCTGGACTGCTTCAAGAAAGCTTATAAAGCTTCTATACAGGTGTGGCACACTGCACTGTTTCTCAACGCCTGGTCCGGGGCCCACACTGGGGTCCTAATGGACCCTTATGGGTCTGTAACTCTCTGAGAGTGTAGAAATGGAACCATTCTTTTCTTCTATGCTGTAAAATTCTCAGTGCTAATTTAACTCTGAGAGTGTACAAATGGACCCGAATATTCGGTTCCATACACTCTCAGAGTTACAGACCCGTAAGTTTCTATTTCGACCCCCGAGTGGTCCCCAAAAGCGACGTTGAGAAGATATAGACAGTAGGACAGCTCAGAGGTAGATGCGTGTGGGAGAGTCAGACAGTAGGACAGCTGAGAGGGAGACAGTGTAGGAGAGACAGACAGTAGGACAGCTGAGAGGGAGACAGTGTAGGAGAGACAGACAGTAGGACAGCTGAGAGAGAGACAGTGCGGGAGAGACAGACAGTAGGACAGCTGAGAGAGAGAGAGAGAGAGAGAGAGAGAGTCCAGGAGAGGCATGGGAGATAAAACTGGGATGAGATCTGATCCCAACTCATCTCATATTATACAGTATAGAGTACAGAAGTCCTGACGTCACTCGTTCATCCCCTGGTTCGTAAAGTCATTTCTCTATGGAGAATAACATTGGGTCATCATAGAATCGTCTCATATAAGAATTGTGGTCCAAAAATAAACAAACTGTCTTGGCGATATTGTCAGGGAGGAGGTTCTGTATAGTTTATGATAGTCAGTCACTTATATTTGATACAGTCGGAAGTAACATTATTGTTTTCTCACCGTCAGTTGATGCTTCATATCCATAAGAGTAAAACCGCCGGGATCATTTGTTTATTTTTGGAACACAGTTCTTATTTGACGCGATATTGCATACAAACGTTCCAGCATGGAGACTGGGTTGCGATATTAAATACGTCTATGGGGATTCAGAATGGGGGTGGAAAACCGCGAACCAGGTAGACAAACATAGGATGTGTAAATTACATCAGACTTCGGTGCTCTATAGTGATAGCATGTCATGTCATGTCATGTCTCATCCTCTCAGCTGGAGGACAGTAAGGTCCAGAGTGCGTGTTCCTTCAACCTGGGCGCAGCGTACGTGGAGTCGGGGAACCCCCAGAGCGGCCTGGGCTTCCTGAACCTGGCCCAGCCGGCGGAGCGGGGGGACCGGGTGGCCGACCTGCAGTACAACCTGGCCATCGCCTACCAGGCCCTGGGACAGCACCAGAAGGCCGCCGCTCACTTCCACCAGGCCGCACAGCTATACCGCTCCCAGGGGGACGGGGCCAACGAGGGGGACACGTGCATGAAGATGAGCCACTGTCACCTCCAGGTGAAGGTCAGTGACACCCGGTACAACCACAGTGGTGGGAAAAAGTACTCAAATTCTTTACTAAGGTTTCATGACATTCATTTTTACAACACATTTAAAGTCTTTATCATGGTCCTTCAAACGTGTATAAAAAGTTTTAACTGAAAATTCTACTCCAGTGAGCCATTGCAGGTGTTTGTCTCTCACATTTCTAAAGCCTTTTCAACTGCAATGTCAAAAGTAATCTTTGCCTGCGGTTGTCGCTGTTGAGGGATCATCGCCTCTGCTCCGCCCCCCCAAAGGAAAGGCTAGGGGAGGGGAGGGGCGGGGAGGAGAGGGGGTGGGATTAAGTGACTATGACATCAAAGTCAAGGGGCCAATCCCAGATTACTCTTCAGCCTAATTATAAAAAAAACAGACCACAGAAAATCCACTGAATGTTCAAAGTTAATTTTTTTTGGGGTGAAATTGAGGTCATAAACCCCCCCAAAAAAATAAAAAAAGTGAAAATTAACGTCATATAACCTTTAAGTAAAAGTACCAATACTGCAATATAGAAATACTCTGTTACAAGTAAAAGTACTGAAATGTTTGAAAATAGCTGATCTACAAGCTCACAATGCGTCACAATGCGTCACGATGCGGCGTGTTGTGAGCTTGTAGATCGGCTATTTTCAAATAGCATATAAAATAGGGCTCAAGTGGTTAATGTGTGTGTTTATAATGTAATAATGTATATCTGCAAAGTAAATAGTAACTAAAGTTTTTAAATAATTGTAGTGGAGTAAAAGTACAATATTTGCCTCTGAGATGTAGTGGAGTAGAAGTAAAAGTAGAGAAAATTGGAAGTACTCCAGTAAAGTAAAAGTACCTCAAAATTGGACTTAAGTACAGTACTTGAGTAAATGTACTTAGTTACTTTACACCACTGACCACATTGACCACTGGGAGCTGACCGGTACAACCACAGTCTAATACTGTTGGTCACTGGGAGCTGACCGGTACAACCACAGTCTAATACTGTTGGTCACTGGAAGCTGACCAGTACAACCACAGTCTAATACTGTTGGTCACTGGGAGCTAGACTGAGAGAACGAGAGCAATCCATGGTCTCGAAGGGCGGATCCAAACCCAGGCGCCCGGAGCAGGCGCGTCCTCCGATTGCTTCACCAATCTATGTCCCCGCCCCCCCCCCCTCCCCCCTCCCCCCCCCCCCGGTCTGTGCACGGAGCAGGCTGACGTCACCAAATTTAGAGCGACGCCCCTCTGCACTCTGAATGGTTAGGAGATAACAAGCTTCAAAGACCATCGTTCCTGCATCGTTCCCCCAGACTTTTTTCTTTTGTAACAAAAAAAATGGCTGGGTTTCCGAGGCTACTGGGAGCTGACCGGTACAACCACAGTCTAATACTGTTGGTCACTGGGAGCTGACCAGTACAACCACAGTCTAATACTGTTGGTCACTGGGAGCTGACCGGTACAACCACAGTCTTCGATTCAGTATTTTGATATCAATAACATGTTTTTTTTGTTTTGGTCACATTATGATTCTAATTCCAGGCATCAGAATTAAATCTCAACCTGTCCTGTACTGTACTGTAAGTCGACTCCTGCTGGCTGTTTTAATAAGCAGTGGATTAGCAGCTGTTTTAGTGCTGACACGGCACTTCATACACACCTAATGAGATTATAGCTTCACACAAGGGCACACACACACACACACACACACACACACACACACACACACACACACACACACACACACACACACACACACACACACACACACACACCAATATTCACGTAACATATAACACACACATCAATACTCCCATAACACACAGCAGTATTCACATAACACACACACGCACACGCACACGCACACGCACACGCACACACACACACACACACACACACACGTTGCAAACACACACACACACACACACACACACACACACACACACACACACACACACACACACACACACACACACACACACACACACAAACACCAATATTCACATAAATCACACCAATATCGGGACAACACAATAGCCAAGTGGTTGGGGCGCGTCCCACATGCGATCAATGCCCTGACCAGTGAGTTTCCGGTTCGATTCCCGGACGGATATACGGACAATTTGCTGAATGTCACTCCCCTAGTCTTTCTCCGCATTCCCCTGTCTCTGTCCACATCGCTGTCAAATAAAGGCTTAAAAACTAGATAAAAAGCATAACTTCAAAACAAAAACAGCCATTATGTTATGTTCACATAACAAACTCTGCCACTGCCATCTGACCGATCTGGTGTGTTATTCAATAAATCAAACCATGAAGGGTCGCACTCAGAAATAAAAGTCCATACTTTTTATTGTTCCATATGCCTCATATTGATAACGATGACAAACTATCACCACACTGATGAAGGCTAGATAGCCGAAACGTTTGTCATCCTTATCAATAGAAACAAAGGACTTTTATTTCTGAGTGCGACCCTCCATGGTGGTTTGATATGTTCACATAACATACAGCAGTATTCATACCTCAACTGTGTGTGTGTGTGTGTGTGTGTGTGTGTGTGTGTGTGTGTGTGTGTGTGTGTGTGTGTGTGTGTGTGTGTGTGTGTGTGTGTGTGTGTGTGTGTGTGTGTGTGTGTGTGTGTGTGTGTGTTACAGGACATGACCCAGGCAGCACAGTGCTGTGTGAGAGCGGCAGAGAGTTACAGCGTGTCTGGAAGGCGGGACCGCGCCACTGACGCGCTCCAACAGGCCGCCAGTCACATGCTCCAATCAGACGACTTCACCAACGATGACATTGTCAACGTGCTGACACAATGCCTGCAGCTGAGCGACGTCATCACGGACGCAGAGAGCCGAGGTAAAGCTTTAGTGGTTCCAGTGGTTCTCAAATAGTTTCATGTCAAGACCCCCAAAATGTTTTGACCCCCATCTGAAAATGTTTAGTGCCAGGAACCCCCCATTCAAGATTCAAGGTTCAACTTTATTGTCAACAATACCAATTACAAAGTAAAAGCCAAGTGAAATTCGTTGTGCGCTAAACCAACACAGCAGCTACAGTCTCAAGAGTAAGATTATAAAGACTCAGTGTAAAATGTGATCTGTGTTAAAAACTGAGCTGCTTAAATAAATAAACATTCTATATAAAAGATCTAAACTACCTAGAAGTGCAAAATAGTTCAAGTGCAAACCGCATTGTTATAGGTCCAATACATTATTAGCCACAGACATGTGGCCATATAGTCCGGGCCATGTAATGTTCAATGTGTGTTCATAAGTCTGATGGTGGCCAACTTGTGTTGTATAAAAACATCTAAATCTTTCAAAAACAAAATTACATTTCTTTTAAAATATCAGACCTACAAGACACAACGTGTTGCATCGTGAGGCGATTTAAAAATAGCCGATGCATGTAGTAAAGTGATTGCTATATTAGCAAATGTAGCTGGGAACCCCCTCAAGGACCCCTGGGGACCCCCTGGAGCCCCACACATTTCAATGAAAGTTTCTCACCCAGCACATGCTCCCCGGAAGTACTTCTCCTTAAGGAATTGGGCCAATGGGTTTGCTGACATCATGGGCCTAATAGGCATGCACATTAGTGTCCTTTATGTGTCTACGTCACAAACCAACTCCATGCGCAAGCCTGTGAGTCGAGCCCATTGTTCGACTCTGTTTTGCCTGTTCATGTTTTGGGCCCAAGCTTTGCTGCAGAAGTCCTGGGGGCTTGGTTTAGTCACATTGTTGCATAAAAATAAAGGCTTGGCTTCCCTGTGAATCTCTAATCCCTCTATATTTGGACAATAATATGCATTCGTAATATGCCCGGAGGGATGGATGACTGACGGACAGACAGACAGACTAACACACAGACACTCTTTAAGACCATGGTCCACAACATTCTATGCAAACCGCAGAGATGGTGGGTATTACCGCCAGACCGTCACAATTTGAATAATCCATTAAAATAAACAATTTGTATTCATCGTTAACCACAGTTTGTACAGAATTTTACTCTATTTTATATTGTTGTCCTATTGTTTCTCTCTTTGTTTGTTTCTCTCTTCTTATGACTATCTTTATCTCTGCCAGCTGAAGGCGGGGCGAGAGATAATGTTTTTACCTCTATCCGTGTGTGTGTGTGTGTGTGCGTGCGTGCGTGCGTGCGTGCGTGCATGTGTGTGAGAGAGAGAGAGTTCTCATCTATGCGCCAAACTTTTTTTGCATGCTGCCAGTAGGCCAAGGAAGACACTCCCTGAATATTGAGAACCAATCTGTTTGTTATTTGACATTTTTCTGTGAATGCATTACCTATACCGTCTCTCCAGACTACGCTAGGAAGGACTCAGGGGAGACTGGTTCTTATGGAAGTGCTTCTATCTATCAGTTACACATGCAGGTCCATGGATGTGGGTGGTGACGGGTGATGATGCCACATTTGAAATACGTGTATTTATGTCCACATAAACAAAAGTACAAGAACACATACTACTGTCTGACTGCCAGTGCTGTGCAGACAATAAGAAAACAGCCAGCTACAAAGTGCCTGGAGGGCAGAACATTGTAGTTGACATCCTTCCCAGACTAACACAGTAGACATCAATCATGGATGAAGGCAACAGCGCCTCCTCACACACGCACGCACGCACGTACACGCACGTACACGCACACACACATCGAGCGTGGTTAAGTAACAACAGCTTGTCCTCCATGTGGTATCTCAGACTTCATGTTGCCAGTTTATATTGATTGATTGATTGATTTTATTTGGTGACAAAATCACTTCACTGAGGATGAAAACACAATAAAACCAGAGGGCTTATTTGTTTCCCTTTGTGGTCCTCTTTAACAAAAAACACTAAACAGCATAACACACAACAATATAATGTCAGTCATTTACTGTACGTATGACAATTTTGTAACCCCTATATTTTACACCCAGTGCCAATTGTCTATGTAATCCTGGGCACTACCTTCCCTCTGCCAACCTAGGGAGGCCAGGGCCGAGCTCATGCCTCCTTCAATGCATGAGAGCCAACTGACCTTCTTATCACCTGACAGGGGGGAGTTTCCCTGGAAGGACGTAGCGCGTGGAAGGAACACGTTACTCCAACCAGTTCCTTTCCCCTCCATCAGGCGCCCGGCTGGCCAGGGGGAGGCTGTATAGTGACCAGGATTACTGCATGTTTTTGTGAGGGTACCTACCCTAGGGAACACGGGGAGAACATGCAAACTCCACACAGAAAGGCCCTTTCGCCAACCCCACCTATATATGACTCTTTGTGACATGACTCTTTATGACTGATTTTTGTACTGGTCTACAAAAAGTGATATTCTTTACTGGGATCTTTTAATCATAGATCAATATCTCTCTGGAATAACCAGGCGATGCGACGCGTGAGCTTGTAGATCAGCTATTTTCAAATAGCCTATGTATAAAATAGGGCTAAAGTGGTTAATGTCAATATTTGCCTCGTGGAGTAGAAGTAAAAGCATTGAAAATTGGAAATACCTCAAAATTGTACTTAAATGCAGGACTTGAGTAAATGTACTTAGTTACTTTACACCTGTGGTCCCTTGTGTTCCAGCGGAGCTGTACAACAGGGTGGGGGGCATGTTCTCCCAGCTGAGGTGTTTCGTTGAGGCTCAGGACGTGTACCAGCGGGCCGTGGCTCTGGTGGCGGCGCAGCCCGCCAGGCTGGCGGTGGTGCTGCAGAACCTGGGCGCCGCCTGTAACTCTCTGGGAGAGTACCGCCCGGCGCTGGACTATCACAGAGAGGCTGCTGGGATACATGGTACACGCACCTACGCACACACAGACACACACTCACTCACTCACACACGCACGCACACACAGACACACACTCACACACAGACTCACTCACTCACTCACTCACTCACTCACTCACTCACTCACTGACTCACTCACTCACTCACACACACACACACACACACACACACACACACACACACACACACACACACACACACACACACACACACACACACACACACACACACACACTCACTCACTCACTCACTCACTCACTCACTCACTCACTCACTCACTCACTCACTCACTCACTCACTCACTCACTCACTCACTCACTCACTCACTCACTCACTCACTCACTCACTCACTCACTCACTCACTCACTCACACACACACACACACACACACACACACACACACACACACACACGTTTGTATTACTACATCTGTGAGGACATCAACATTTCAGGGTGTTGATGTAATCCATTGTTTACCCTTAATCAAAAACAGATCTACAAGCTCATGAACGTGTTGTGTTGTAGATCTGTTATTTTCAGTGCATGACACCGGCACGCAACTTTGACTTCATCAAGCATAAACCACATACATTACTACTCACTACAAATTCATTTAACGTAATGAATAGGGGTTACAATAGATAATATGGTACCGTGTGTGTTTGTGTGTGTGTAGGGTCTCTAGGCAGACGTGGGGACCAGGCAAGGTGTTTCAGTAACCTGGGTTACGCCTACGGTCAGCTGGGTGAGGATGAGGAGGCAGCAGAGAGCTTCCTCCACGCACTGCAAGGCTTCAGAGATGCAGGTAACAAACAATACAGTGTATATATGTACGTACACATTGTTTATATATGTACTTGGTATTGTTCATTTGTACTGTAATATATAGTGTGTGTGTGTGTGTGCGTGTGCATGTGCGCGTGTCAATCATCATGTAACTCTTTTCTCTCTCTCGGTCTCCCTCTTTCTTTCTCCACTAATGACCTGTCCTGTCATACTTCACACCTAATGATCTCTTCTATGTCTGTCTGTCTGTCTGTCTGTCTGTCTGTCTGTCTGTCTGTCTGTCCATCTCTTTTCTTCCCACACTTTCATCCCACCCACACTCTCTGTCTGTCTGTCTGTCTGTCTGTCTGTCTGTCTGTCTGTCTGTCTGTCTGTCTGTCTGTCTGTCTGTGTCTCTCTCTCTCTCTCTGTGTGTGTGTGTGTGTGTGTGTGTGTGTGTGTGTGTGTGTGTGTGTGTGTGTGTGTGTGTGGTGTGTGTGTGTGTGTGTGTGTGTGTGTGTGTGTGTGTGTGTGTGTGTGTGTGTCCTCTCTCTCTCTCTCTCTCTCTCTCTCTCTCTCTCTCTCTCTCTCTCTCTCTCTCTCTCTCTCTCTCTCTCTCTCTCTCTCTCTCTCTCTCTCTCTCCCCCCCACCCCCCCTGGGTGCAGATGACTACAGTGGTCAGCTTCAGGCGTGTGAAGGTTTAGCAGAAGCTCATTTCAAGTTGAGACGTTTGGATAAAGCCACCGAGTTCTACAAACAGGCACTGACTGCACACGCACACTGCAAGGTGACAACTACTGTCATTATAATCTCTGTCTCTCTGTCTCTCTGTCTCTCTCTCTCTCTCTGTCTCTCTCTCTCTCTCTCTCTCTCTGTCTCTCTCTCTCTCTCTGTGTCTCTCTGTGTGTGTCTCTCTCTCTCTCTCTCTCTCTCTCTGTCTCTCTCTCTCTTTCAGAGGACATCTTTATTTAGTTTGATCCCTGCATTGCTTTGGATGCTTTAAAAACTGATTGGCCAAAGTCAGTGGTGGAAAAAGTACTCAACTTCTTTACTTAAGTAAAAGTACCAATACTGCAATATAGAAATACTCTGTTACAAGTAAAAGTCCAGAATTCAAAATCTACTTGAGTAAAAGTACAAAAGTATTGGCATCAAAATGTACTTAAAGTACCAAAAGTAAAAGTACTACAATGTTTGAAAATAGCAGATCTACAAGCTCACAACGCGTCGCGATGCGACGCGTTTTGAGCTTGTAGATCGGCTATTTTATACCTCAGAATTGTACTTAAGTACAGTACTTAAGTAAATGTGCTTAGTTCGTTTCCACCACTGGCCAAAGTGGCCAAATGTGCACACATTTCTTGTTTTGAGTCCGACTTATATCGCAGCCTAGCTTGACTCCTCGGTTTTGACCAATTTCTCTCTCTCTCTCTCTCTCTCTCTTTAGGACATGTCAACTTCTGTCCAGGATCATCTAGTCAAGAAACTGACTGAAACAATACAGCTCCAACTCTCACTGAGCATGCCCAGAGCACTACAGGTGTGTCTGTCGCTGAACACATACAGTAGATATAGTATAATATATACACACTTAGATACCGCATAATGCTGCTGCTGTTTATTGATGCTGTGATGCATCAACATGGCTTGACATGTAGTATGTCTATTGAAGCAGGAGATCTTTCCACAATTCACATCATAACTCGCTGAATTATAAGCTGATTTTCAAGCTGTTTGGATGATACTTGGTTAAATTACAAAGGTGGGTTTTCACACCAAAACACCTTATATTTGCCCTGAACATTACAGGTGTATCTGTTACTGAGCATGCCCAGAACAGGTCTGTCTGTCTGTTACTGAGCATGCCCAGAACAGGTCTGTCTGTCTGTTACTGAGCATGCCCAGAACAGGTCTGTCTGTTACTGAGCATGCCCAGAACAGGTGTGTCTGTTACTGAGCATGCCCAGAACAAGTGTGTCTGTTACTGAGCATGCCCAGAAGAACAGGTGTGTCTGTTACTGAGCATGCCCAGAACAGGTGTGTTTGTGAGCATACCCAGATCAGGTGTGTCTGTTACTGAGCATGCCCAGATCAGGTGTGTCTGTTACTGAGCATACCCAGAACATTACAGGTGTGCAGTTTTTTCCCTTCTCTTTTTCTTTTACTGTGCAGCCAGTTTGTACCATTTGACTCACAGCAGACATGTAGCTATTCCACGGGATAATAGACACAAAACTAGCTTTTCCTGCAGAAACTCTGTCCATCATCATATGAACCACACACTTTCTCTCCACACAGAGAGGTCCACGTTCCCGTCGGCCAATCAGAAGCCATATTCCTCCAGGGCCACCTGACAGGTAAGAATCGACCAACCAGCTTCTTCTTCAGTTGACATTTAACCCATTAAGACCTGGTCATTTTTAGATTTGAGCTAAAAAGCATTGTTTTACACTTTGGGCTATTCAAAAATATCAGATATACAAGCTCGTAGCGCGGCACCGAGTGCCGCGCTACGAGCTCGTAGATCTGCTATTTTAGAATTGGCTTCAGGTCTTAATGGGTTAAGACATTGTGCATCATTGACTACTATGCGTTAGTATTGGATACTCCATCCTCATTGGTCAATCACAGCATTCTGCAGGTCTGGTATTTCCTGACCTCTGGAAGAGGGAAGATTGTTAGCTAATAAAATACTTTTTATATGAATATTTGTCACATTGATTTTGGTTATTGAAGTAGCTGTGTGCTGTAGTGTTGATTTTGACAGCACATTTTGATTCAGTTTTAGTCATAGTCTTTTGAATCAAATTCCATTTAGTTTTAGTCATCTGAAATGTTATACTGTTAGTCTAGATTTAGTCGACTAAATATTATAAGATTATAGTCGACTAAATCTACAATTGATTCAGTCGACTAAAATGTTTTTTGGCTGAAAATAGACGATCTACAAGCTCACAACGCGTTGTGAGCTTGTAGATCTGCTATTTTCAGAGCGCAACACCTGAGCGCAACCAAACGTAAAATGCCTTTGTCCCTCCCTACATTAGTCTAGTTTTTATTTGTTGACAACATTGTCAATATATTTAGTCTTAGTTTTAGTCATCATAGTGTAGTTTTTATTTAGTTTTCGTCAGTGAAAAAAGGTTGTAGACGAAGATTTTTCGTCATAGTTTTAGTCGACAAAATCAACACTGGTGAATGTGGTGATGTGCTCTCAGGTTTTGATTATTAGATTAATCTTCTTCATCAAACCACATCGCACAATATTACATTCACATGCTTTTTATTTGATTTAAAAAAAGGAACTTGAGACCAGGGCCAAGACCAGGGCCAAGCCCGCAAAGCCAAGGAAGGGAATTGAACCAACATCCCCACATGCCAAACGGCCACATAGTAACAGGTGAAGGTCTGTCTGTGTTTGACTGTCCAGCTGTTAGAGTAATGTGTCTCATAGAATAGAACCAGTGGTGGAAAAAGTACTCAAATATTTTACTTAAGTAAAAGTACCAATACTGCAATGTAGTACTCTGTTACAAGTAAAAGTCCGGAATTCAAAATTTACTTGAGTAAAAGTACAAAAGTATTGGTATCAAAATGTACTTAAAGTACCAAAAGTAAAAGTACTAAAATGTTTGAAAATAGCAGATCCAGCTATTTGAAAATCGGCTATTTTCAAATAGCCTAGCTTTAAAATAGGGCTAAAGTGGTTAATTTATACTTTATATTGTAATAATTTATATCTGCAAAGTAACTAGTAACTGAAGTTTTCAAATAAATGTAGTGGAGTAAAAGTACAATATTTGGATCCGAGATGTAGTGGAGTAGAAGTAAAAGTATTGGAAATTGAAAATACTCAAGTAAAGTACAAATACCTAAGTACAGTACTTAGTAAATGTAAATGTACTTAGTTACTTTCCACCACTGAATAGAACAGAATATCGTTGCTGTCAGGCAGACATTTATATATTGTGTGTGTGTGTGCGTGTGTGCGTGTGTGCGTGCGTGCGTGCGTGCGTGCGTGTGTGCGTGCGTGTGTGTGTGTGTGCGTGTGTGTGTGTGTGTGTGTGTGTGTGCGTGTGTGTGTGTGTGCGTGTGCGTGCGTGTGTGCGTGTGCGTGTGCACAGGAAGTGGTGTGTATGTGCACAAGGGGGAGCAGGGGGGGGAGTCAGTACAGGAGTCCACGGACAGGGAGGAGGTAGGAGCAAAGGACGGTGCGTTGGCAGCTGCTGAACAACCAGGGCACACTGTGAACCAGCAGGACCCCCGGCCTGGTCAGTAGCCCCCCCTGCTGTCTGTTCATCTGTATTCAACCACGTCCAATAGGGGTGGGACGATATGGGTATCTCACGATACCATTTCTGTGGCAATATTAGGCCCTCGATAACAATAATATCAAGATATTTGATATATTGCGATATCACGATATATTGCATGAAATTTCACCAACAATATATCGCGATAGTCCTTGTATTCAATTCGTAAACACATAAAATAGCACCAAACAGTTCAAAATCATCATTACACAAATACAGAGTCGGAAAAACAACGTATCAAAAACTAAAAACTAAACAAAAAAATCGCGATATCGATATATCGTCCCACCCCTAACGTCCAACCTGGCCATGAATGTGTTGGGCATGGCATTATAGGCAGAAATGAGCCGAAGCCAGTGGTTCTCAATCTTTTGAATTTCAAGGACCCCCATAACTCTGAGAGTGTACAATTTACACCAAATGAACTCAGAGTTTCAGACTCAGAGTTAAGGGTCCATATGGAATCCCCCCAATTAGGAACCCTGAGGTTCTCTGGACCCCACTTTGAGAACCACTGGCCTAGGTCTATTGAAATACTACTCCATAACGCCATTGTAAGTTATTTTAGACCACTAATACTACTATGACTAAAAGTAAATTGTAGTCTTTTTTTTAAATTGAATTTTCCTTTTTAATAGTTCACTGACAACAGATCAACTATAGGCAACAGTAGGATTTCATCAGTGTGTATCATGGAACCACTATACAAGTGGTTCTCAAACCTTTAAAATTTCAAGGGCCCGCGTAACTCTGAGAGCGTACAAATGGAACCAAAGGTTGGTTCCATTTGTACGTTCCATTGGAAACCCCCTCAAGGAACCCTTATGGTCCCTGGACCCCACATTGAGAATCAATGCGCTGTACAATCTCACTATATACAGCAAAGCTACCAGCTAATATACGTAGATACCAGCTAACAGAGCCTGTGTCTACTTTTTGTCCAGTAGAACAAGTGGATGGAGGTGTGGGTTCAAATCCTCTTCCAACAAACGGGTACGGCACACATTTGATCTGTCTTGTCTGTCTGTCTGTCTGTCTGACAGACAGACATTGGCTCAGTCCTGATTGGTGCCTGTTGTTGTTGTTTCAGTGAGTCCTCATTGGCCCAGACCGCGGAGCCCCGCCCCAGTGGGCCAGCTGTCATCAACCACCTTTTCCAGAGGCTGAAGTCTCGTATCTGTGCTATCATGTGACCATTCCAGCTTTTCCACGTGTTGTAAATAATGGATGTAAACTTGACATAATGCAACAGTCACCGACAATCGTATATCACCTGGTAACACAATCCGGACTGACAGTCTGTTCCTGTTCTGATTCATTCACTGGTTATTTGTGTTATTTATTTATGTAAGTTACATAACTAGGCTCCCATATTTCCTGTATATGAACTCCTGGTCGCTGCATTTCAGCTGAAACCTTCTCATCCAGATGAGAAGCAAAAAACAAATCTCCTGATAAATATGATCATGCATAGATCATGTATAGATCATATGGTGATAGATAATGACAGATGGTTTTCAATGTGAAACAAGGGAGTGTCTTTCATTC
>NC_139940.1:6216606-6359106 GCF_963454915.1 Gymnoscopelus microlampas
CTTCATACTCGTCATACTCGTCATAGTCTTCATACTCGTCATACTCGTCATAGTCTTCATACTCGTCATACTCGTCATAGTCTTCATAGTCTTGAACATCGTCTTCATTGGCTTGAAATGGATCCACCACCGGAGTTGTTCCCGGCGGGTTCCCGGCGAAGGTCTTCATTTTGAAAGGATTCATGAGAAGGTCTTCATTTTGAAAGGATTCATGAGATTCATGGCGATGATCCACCACTTCCTGGCAAAATTCGTTATCGTCCACTCTGAAGTCATTTTGGTCATTTTGGTCCATAAAGTTGTGAGATTCCTCTATACTGCCATAAAAGTCTTGAGCGGATTCACAAGATCCATGGCGTGGATCCACCACCGGATCTTTCCCTGAGGCGTATAGGGTAGTGGCGGGTATTCCTTTAGTAAAGTCGCCTTCAGTATGCAGCTCTACCAATAATTTACAAGCGGTAAGGTCAGAATCATCTGACAACCCTTCATACTTCCTCTTCCTCTTGACTTTGCCTTCATGTGTCTTTTTGGAGGCTTCGAGCTGACTGTAAAGGTCTTGGACATAGTCCACCTGCTTCACGAACGTTTTGCACGGATGTCCCCCAAATACAAACATCCTTGTCCCAATGATGGTGGCAGAGTGACGTTCCGAAATAGGTGCCATCGCGTCAATTACAGACCAGGTCATTTGGGCGGTGTCAAACTTGTGGATTGCAGAGGTCACGTAGCCAAACATTCTCTCTTTAGTTGAGGTGCATTCCGTAGATATACATGGACTTCTCTAAGACACAAGCTGAATGGTCCAGCATTGCTGCTGGGGCATTCCCATTACTCTTAGGAATGGACCATTTGACTCCATCGACTTCAAACTTATAAAGTGCGTTGGGGTGGTCACCTTTCTTTGTGTACCCTCCCCAAATGTAGACGTCTTTGTCTATAAGCACAGCTGTGTGATGGATGCGCATGGAGGGAGCATCTCCCAGTCACTTTGAGTAATGTCCACTTGAGCTGAGCACTGTTGAAGACGTTCGCATCCATCACACTGTCCTGCAGAAGTCCTCCAAAGGAGTATATGCAGTCCCCCACCACCACGGCTGCATGGTTGGATCTCCTCTGTTTTTCGTCCAAATGAGTTTCCAAGTGCAACATCCCTCAAACTGTAGCACCTGACCTTGGATTAGAATGGAATTCCTTGAGTCTTCCTGGCTCTTACGAGGATCTTTCCGGATTCTTTGCCGCCCGCTATCAGAGATGGGAAATGATTGCTCTCCTTGTACGCTCTCCTTGTATGCTTCGCTTGCAACCAGACCAGTTCGAAGAAATGAGTCGAATTTGGTGCACTACACCTTATTATATTGCATATTGTGATGTTAACACAAAAAGCCCTGAGGGCTTGTTCCCATTGTGGTCCCGTGTATTCAATTCATCAAGACATTTAAAGACATACAATTACATACCACGTTAATGTGAGCTATAGGGCCATCTGTCTCTTTCTCTCCAATGTCTCAGGATCCATGGACTGAAGCTTTAGTTTCTTGGATTTGTTTCTTATAAAAAAAAACATATTATATACATACAGTAAAGTAAAGGCGCTATATAAATTCAAGCTACTATTATTATTATTATTATTAAAGTGAATGAAAGAGAGGAAATTATTGATTTTTTTCCTCTGTATGACATGTTCTGTTCAAAAAAAGTGGCACGCTTTCTTCAAATATATGGTTGGTGTCTTTGAAGACTGATAACTGTGAGTAAGCTACCACTTGGGAAAGGCTATCATGATCAAATATCATCTAGGGATATAGACCTATTCAAAATACAAAACTAGAATTAGCAAATGTTGCACTTGAGTGACCCCGATTAGTGAAAATGCTGTTCACATCGTATCACAACATGAGGTGTTGTGAGCTTGTAGACATGCCATTTGCTGAATGTTTGCCCCAGAATAGGCATGCTAGGGTTCATGTGGTTAAATAAGTGAATGAAAGAGATTGAATAATGTTTTTTTTCCCTCTGTATGACATGTTCTATTCAAAAAAGGTTAGACGATTTTTTTCATTCTTTGGATCTATGGTTGGTATCATTGAAGGCTGATAACTGGGACTAAGCTACTACTTGGGAAGGGCTATCATGTTGAAATATTATCTAGGGATACAGACCTTTTCAAAATACCAAACTAGAATTTGCCACCTTGGGTGTCCCCTGATCAGTGAAAAATCTGGCCTGGGCCCCATGGACTATTAGCGATAATATAGCCCTACTCGGTTCGAATCCAGTCGTGCATGTCATAAAAGTAATGGATTGCTGCTTTAACTATATCTAATAGATAGATAGATAGATAGATAGATAGATAGATAGATAGATAGATACTTCATTTGTCCTTGCGGAAATTCATTTTGTGCCAAGCAGCCATCAGGATACAAAAATCACAAACACATAACATAAATACAAAATACATACAAGCTAGAAAAGGCCACCAGTCATGATTCAATAGTTGTAATAGTTGCAAATGGACAAATTAACACTGAGGATTTGACTCTGTAGTATAGGCTATAGGCTGATCCTATTCGTGTTCTTTTGACTGGAAACTAGACTCAATTCAAGAAGATGAATATATCAGTCATCTCAAACAAGGTAAAACAACATCACTGGCCCATGGAGTAGGCCAACAGTGCCTTGCTTTAGTGGAAAATGTCAAGATAATTGTCTACTGTAAGAGGCGTATTGGAGGAGGAGAATGAGTTATTAATAGACGCCAAGGTGGGTTAGATGTGATTAGAGTTCATCCCCAGCGCACTGGTGTCTGTCTGTCACTGCCTGCCTGCATGGTCCCAAACGAAATATTGTAATTATGACAGATGGGCGCCACCACGCATGCTGGCAGCTTAAACACAAAGCGTTTATTGGTGGCAGAGAGGCACGCAAAATTAAAAACACAGACTTAGTTACAGTAAGCCCAGTCGCAGAGGGAAGGTGGTGCAATCACCCCCTGACACTCATTCACAGCTTCTCAATAAATAAACATAAATCAACATTAACCCATCAAGACCATAGGAAAAGCATCTGTCATTTTCGATTGTATAACCATTATTTTATACTTTGGCTATTCAAAAATAGCAGATATACAAGCTCATAGCGCGGCACTGAGTGCCGCGCTATGAGCTTGTAGATCTGCTATTTATTTTTTTTAAATCGTGAAAATTTGTGCAAATCTTTGAATATATATTTTTAACGCAAACATTTGTAACTCAAATCTTTGCTTCTGGGTGATTCTACAAATGTCTTCTAAATCCTAACAGGTTTAAAAAATAAATAAAAGACGTATGTGTCTATACTACTAAAATAGCCACATACTACTACTATACTAAATAGCAAATATACAAGCTCATATGAGCTTGTACAATATATGCTATTTTTCTTATAACCAAATAAATATAAAAATGACACAGATGCGTTCCCGGTCTTAATGGGATAATCACATGAACACATGCATTCCCCATAGCAAATGATCACACAATAACAGAACGATTCATTGGCACCTTCCTACAATATACATAGTTTTGGGTTGTTTATTTAACCCATTGAGACCTGAAGCCGATTCTAGATGTCTCCTAAATCTCAACAGTATTCTCAAAAACTTATGTTTCTATATCAGTGGTGCTCAATCTTTTTCATGTCAAGGACCCCCAAAATGATATGTATTTGGCCGCGGACCCCCATCAAAATATGTTGTTCCAGGGACCCCCCAGAAGCAAAGATTTGAGTTAAAAATGTTCGCTTAAAAAATATATATATTCAAAGATTTGCACACATTTTCACGTTTTTTTTTTCAAAAATAGCAGATCTACAAGCTCATAGCGCAGCACTCGAACCCTGAATGGAATAACAACGAATGAAGGCTGGAGGGAAGGAGAGATAGAGGGAGGAGAGTGAAGGAATGAGGAGGGGGTGATGAGAGCAGAGGAAGAAGGGATGTGGGGGGTGGAGGATGGAGGGTAGTGGTGGAAAAAGTACTCAAATATTTTACTTAAGTAAAAGTACCAATACTGCAATATAGAAATACTCCATTACAAGTAAAAGTCCAGAATTCAAAACTTACTTGCGTAAAAGTACAAAAGTATTGGCATCAAAATGTACTTAAAGTACCAAAAGTAAAAGTACTAAAGTGTTTGAAAATAGCAGATCTACAAGCTCACAACGCGTCGCGATGCGACGCGTTGTGAGCTTGTAGATCGGCTATTTTCAAATAGCCTAGGTATAAACTAGGGCTGAAGTGGTTAATGTATGTTTCATAATATCATCATTTACATCTGAAAAGTATCTAGTAACTAAAGTTTTCAAATAATTGTAGTGCAGTAAAAGTACAATATTTGCCTCCGAGATGTAGTGGAGTAGAAGTAAAAGTATTGGAAATTGGAAATACTCAAGCAGAGTCAAAATACCTCAAAATTGTACTTAAGTACAGTACTTAAGTAAATGTACTTAGTTACTTTCCACCACTGGTGTATGAGAGATGGGGTGAGGGATGGAGGGAAGGAGAAGAAGAGGGGTGAGAGGAAACGGGGGGCACACGCGAGATAATGATGAGAGAATGGCGAGGAGGGGAGGACGAGAGATGGAGTGCGAGTGAGGGGATTGAAGCGAAAAGGGGGGGAGGAGGAGGAAAGGAGGAGAGAAGTAGTGGATCTAATGGTGGAGGAAGAAGAGGGGATGAGAAAGACAAGAAGAGGGCGGGGTAATCGTGATTCAGATGGTTCCAAAAAAAAGGGAGCTGGTTCTCAAAGTGGGTTGTGAGCACGTTGTGAGCTTGTAGATCTGCTGTATTTAAAAAAAAACAAAATCCTATCTGATGGGTGTCCACGGCACAAAGTCGTTTCAAATGGAGGTCCGTCACGGACAAAATACATAACAATCTGGGGGTCCCAGAACCACTGCGTTGTGTAGTGGCTGAGGGGGATGTTATGAAGGTGCTTGAATGCCCAACGGAGGGGTGGGGGGGAGAGAGAGAGAGAAGCCGGCGGGGATGACCGGGGGGAGGGGTGGGGGGTGATGACAGTGAAGCCTGAGGGAACGGGGAAAACAACATTTCCTAGATATTTGTGAAGACAGAAGGCGGGGGGGGGGGGGTGTGGGGGGGGGCAGGCTCAGTGGAGTGAGGAACGTAAACAAGTGGAGAGATGGTTACAGGTTCAGCGTCAGTGACCAGAGGCACGGGGCATATGGCTGACGTCAAACCGGCTGAGGCTCGTGTGACCCCCGTGGGGGGGGGGGTCGAGCCGGTGGGAGGAAAGCTGGCAGATAATGACAGGGGAACTGTCACTGGAGAGAGGGAAATATATAGGCCGTATAACTAGAACCAGGTGTAAGGAGCGTGCTTTTAGGGCACATTGAACAGGCCGTCCTCGGGGATGAAATGGTGCATTTATATGGCGCCTTCATCCAAAGCGCTCTACAATGTGCATTACATTCACCCATTGAAATCGGCTCGGGCAGGGGCTCGGGCAAGGGCTCGTTGTCTTGCTCAAGGGCATTTCGACGCTATAACCCTGGCCTGGGTGAGCTGGGGATCGAACAGGATCCTATACCCCTGAGCCACTGCCAGGCCATTAGCCCTGCCTCTCGGGGCAGCTCTAGATGTGCACGTCACCGCTAACGTGGCGGTCCTGGAGGTGAGGAGGAAGGTCACTGCCACCGGTGTACCGCTGGAACGGCCTGCTCTCACCTGAGGTCCGGGGGACGGGTGTTTTGTCCCGGGGGGGCCCGCTGAAGGCTGGCATTTTTGTGGACATCTTGCCTGCAGTTTGGGCCAATCGAAACTGACCTCCCCGGGACAAACGGGTGTTTGTCCCGGGGGGGGGGGGCCTGCTGCAGGCTGGCATTTTCGTGTTGCCACATTTGTGGACATCTTGCCTGCAGTTCGGGCCAATCGAAACTTGTCAAAGAGTCTTTTTGACCCCAATGTGGCCCACCCACACTGAGCCATATGGACCATGTGGAGCGCTGTAGGATGGAGGCAATGGAGCTGCTGTCTCTCGCCCCCTCATTCATGTCTTTCACCTGCTAAGCAACAATCCGCTGATGACAGTGAGGTTAGCCCATGGCGAGTAGTACACAACGGCAATCAGCATGGGCGAAGATGGACGCGATGAGCATCTCTGGTGTTGATGTCATGGCTTGGTCTTTGGACAGTCCATAGCATAGTGTTGATTTTATCAACTAAATGACGAAAACATTTCGCCGACTACCTTTTTTTTACTGACGAAAACTAAATAAATTGACAATTTCGTCAACAAAGAGAAACTAGACTAAAATGTTAGGGAGGGACTAGTGATCCAGTAGAACTAAAAGACAAGGCATTTAATGCTTGGTTGTGCTTAGGTGTTGCGCTCTGAAAATAGCAGATCTACAAGCGCACAACTCGTCGCAGTAGATCGGCTATTTTCAGCATGCAACCAAGTGTAAAATCAGCGATTACTACGCCATCAAGGCACTGTCAAAAGGGTGCAGTACGTTAGTCCGACAGCGCATTCCTCCGACAGCGCAGCGCTCCGACGTTTCAATACTAAACCCGAACCAAACCCGCACCCTAACCCTAACCGCACGCGGATGCCACATAGTCGGAGAAAAGGTCTGTCGGATTATCGCATGCCTCCCCTGTCAAAATACATTTTAGTCGACTAAATCAACTGTACTAACAGTAAAACATTTGAGATGACTAAAATATTTTATTCAAAAGACTATGACTAAAACTAAGTCAAAACTTGCTGTCAAAATCAACACTGGTCCATTAGGCAGCCAAGATATCCAGAGACACAGCTTTGCATGTCTCCTCCTATGGGCCTGTTAAAGTTGATGCTGGTACCGGAACAGTCGAACCCAGCTGTATGTACCTCCCGTCGTCTGACGTAGCTTTCAGCTTTCAAAGCTTTCAAACTTTGTTTTGAGCTTGTAGATCGTCTATTTCTTTGCACGACACTGTTGTACGGCAAAGTATTAAATATGGCTTAAGTGGTTAATCAGACCAATACATTTAGTCGATTATAAAAATAATATTAGATTTTCTTTCATGTGGACGTTGATATATTAATCGATTCTAGAATGAATCGAGAGGGAAATAATCCAGTCCCAGTCCTAGTGGTGATCTTGATCGCTCTGGTCGGAGGTGGTGACATGTCATTCCGTTGACATATCCTTCTGCAAGCAAGCACAAGCTCTGAGAACACACACACCAAGGTAGTGTCACATGACCAAAGTTTATTAAGCACATACAGAGAGAGATATACTGTATGTTTGCACAAGCCAAATTACATTTCTGGAAGATACAGTATGAGTCATGGCTGATACAGAAATAGGTAAGACAGGACAGGATGGAACAGACAGGCTGATGCTCTGCATTAGTGGGAAAAAGGAAGTACCTGCAAGTAAAAAAATCACACCCAGTGTGAAGTGGGCGGTGTGTGGTCATCACAACATGACTCACTTTAAAAAAAGGATAAATGACTTTTTTTAAAGTCCATACTGCTATTCATAGGGCTGCACATGTGTCATGTGTTTCGCTAGCCAATCACAGTCCTGAATTTGCAAAGTCAGCCAATCACATTACAGTTAGTGGTGATGACACTAGCTGTAATGTGATTGGCTGATATGAAAAAAAGTATCGATTTGCATTAACAATGGAAGGGTTAGGGGGTACACACATTTTTTGGTCGGTGTCCAAAACTCACTTATAGGGGGCGGCTACACCGCCCCAAAAAAGAAAAGAAAGAGATATAACTAGAAAAAGTGCTCCTCAGAGCACAGGTCTCCGCCAGGTCAGGTATATTGTGGGCCAGCAATGTTCGGTGGCACTATAACAGGACAATGTCAAAAGGGTGGCATTTCTTCCTCACGTTTCACGGCAATCGCACACTGCGTTCATGATTTGAGGCATTTTGTTCAAAACGGACCACTCCTGCACACTTTGGAAGCCAATCTTAGCCAATCAGGATGGAATATGATTGGCTAAGATTGGCTCTGCAGAGACAACAACAATCACAATTTCAATCAAAACGATCTGTGGTGGCTGTCAAGTTAACGCACCAAAATGGGACTCTGCTCCCATAGAATGGAAGTAAACGGGGAAGCTGGCGCTTCTAGCTCTGATGCGTATGAAGCGCATGTGACCGTGCAGCCTTTAGGGATTTCTTTGAGGCGTGGGGAGCCTTGTGCCTGTCAGTCCCAGAATGACATTTGCGTTGTTGAATGACTGTGTTGATATTACCTTGCATTCAAAGGGTTATGGACATAATCAATAGAGACCTTGCCTGGGAGAACACAATTCCAAAGACAAACAACAGGCAGAGACAATCAATGGCAAATAGTTGTAATAACAGAGAAAGAGCAAACTTCAGTCAGTTAATTAAACGGGCAGAGAACACGTGGGTGAATGGCACAGACTAACACTGTCAGAGAACACATAGATAACTTCTAGGACCTCCAGTTTGTTACGCATTATAGGCCACAGACCCCAATAACTCTGAGAGTATACAAATGGAACCAAATGGACCCGTAAGGGTCCATTTGGTTCCATTTGTAGACTCTCTGAGTTACAGAACTCTTTACGGGGTCCATTTGATTACTAACTATCTAACATTTAGCTGAGGGGATGCCCTGGAAACCCCTCAAGGACCCCCTGGGGGTCCCTGGACCCCACTTTGAGAACCACTCACATAGAGAATCAAGGTATAAATAGCGAGTGAGTGGGATTAGCAGAATGAGTGGCAGGTGTGACAGTCAGCCCTGATTGGAATGGAATGAGATGATGACTGAGTGTGTCACACACACACGCACACACACACGTACACGCGCGCGCGCACGCACGCACCGCACGCGCGCGCGCACACACACGCGCGCGCGCGCACACACAGTGGCGGACTTGAGCATGAGGCCTCTGGCAGTGGCTCATGCACAGGGAGGGCATGAGGCTGCAGATTTTGTGATTAAATGAATAAACAAGTGTTTCCCCTGGGATGGATTTTTCTTTTTTTTTTGAAGATTAAGTACATTCAGTACAGTACATTTGTGCACATTATTTTGCAGAGGTACTGTTCTGTCTAGCTTTGTATGAGGTCAGGAAAAATACCTTACAAATACAATTTATTGGACAATAAAAGCAGGTTACAAACAAACACAGCCACTAATAAACAGAAACATTACAAACAAAACAAATTGTGGTGGCTGTCAACGCACCAACATGGGACTCTCCACCCCTTTGCTCCAATGCTCCCATACGTGAACAAGGAAGCCGGACGCTTCTACCCATAGACATATAAAGGTAATAATAATAATAATAGTAATAATAATAATAATAAACTTTATTTGTATAGCACCTTTCATGACATGAAATGCAGCTCAAAGTACTTTACAGAGCAAGAATACAATTACAGTTACAACCAATTTAACAATAAAGCAAAATAAAATAAAAGCAAAAGCATAAAACAACATTAAAATAATAGCAAAAGGGAATACAGGCAATACAGTGAGGACATGGGTAACAACACAGAGATTTAAAAATCAACCAAAAAAATCATCTAAAAGCAAGAGTGAAGAAGTAGGTCTTGAGCTGTGCTTTAAAGCTATCGACAGAGGCTGCCTCTGTCTTAGGTGTAATGGGAGTTTGTTCCACGCTGTCGGTCCGTAGAAGCAGAATGCTGCTTCACCGTATTTTTTATAATTATGTCATTGTAGGCACCTTGAGCAGGTCAGCACTTGAACACCTGAGGGGCCGGTTTGGAACATACGTATCTCTCTAGGCAGTCATAGAGGTAGGAAGGTGCCAGACTTTAGAGCTTTATAGGTAGATGCCTCCTCCGGCTCTGAGACGTGTGTATGTCGGGCGCGCACCGGCTTCCGCCCTCCCTCGGGAAGTTTCCGCGTGCGCCACAGAAGGGGGGGCGTTGGGTAGGCCAATCAAAGGCCTATGCCGAACGTCCCTTTCTGTGACGTGCGCGGAAACTTCCCGAGGGAGGGCGGAAGCAATACAAGGTATTGCAATACAGGTCGCTCCAATGACAGAGGCCAATGAGATACAGTATCTATGGGTTTCTATATCTATGCTTCTACCGTTTGAAGCGCACGTGACACGTGACACGTGACATGTGACACGTGCGCTTAGCCTTGGGGATTTCTTTGAGGCATGTGGGAGAGCCTTGTGCCTGTCAGTCTCAGAATGACATTTGCTTTGTTGAATGACATTTTTTATTATATAAAAAATGTCTATATAGACATATAGACATATTTTACTTAAGTAAAAGTATCAATACTGCAATTTAGAAATAATCTATTACAAGTAAAAATCTGCAAAATTCTAAAATTGACTTAAAGTAAAAGTAAAAGTACAAAAGTATTCGTATCAAAATATACTTAAAGGACACAAGTAAAAATGTATAAAAATCTTTTGAAAATAGCAGATCTACAAGCTCACAATGCGTCGCATCGCGACGCATTGTGAGCTTGCAGATCGGCTATTTTCAAATGGTGAAATGTATATAGGGCTGAAGTGTAATGTATGTTTTGAAATAATAATCTAAATCTATAAAGTAACTAGTAACTAAAGTTTTCAAATAATTGCAGTGGAGTAAAAGTACAATAGTTTCCTCTGAGATGTAGTGGAATAGAAGTAAAAGAATTGAAAATGGGAAATACTCCAGTAAAGTAATATATAGTTCCTCAAAAGTGTACTTAAGTACAGTACTTGAGTAAATGTACTTATAGTTACGTTACACCACTGCCCTTAGCCTTTGGGATTTCTTTGAGGCGCGTGGGGGAGCCTTGCGCCTGTCAGTCCCAGAATGACATTTGCCTTGCTGAATGACATTGCGTTGATACCTTGCGTTCAAACATGCAGGGTTATGCGGAGCCCACGCCAATAGAGTCCTTGCACACAACTCTATTATGTTGCTTTGTTGAATGACATTGCGTTGATACCTTGCATTCAAACACGCAGGGTTATGCAGAGCACCACGTCAATAGAGTTCTTGCACACAATTGTCTAGTAGGGGTGTGCCGATATATCGTCCCGCGATATATCGCGATACGTTTTCGCGACGATATGTATCGTTTTGGAAAAAAAAAATATCGTTTTTGAAAAAAAAAAAATTTTTTTTTTTTTTTTTTTTTTTTTTTTTACAATCATAATAATCAGGCATGCAAACGTCCCCGAAGTGAAAAGAGTGACAACATGTTTTTTTTTCGGGTCAGGTGTCATACTATTTGGATTCAAAACGGCTATTGTAGCTGAAAAGCTACAAGTTTGCATGTCTGAATAATGCAAAAACAGAATTATTTGTTTGCATTTTCTTTTTTTCTCCTCCATATATTTTCATAATAAAAAAAGTGCGTATCGTATCGTATCGAAATCGTATCGAAGTTGTGAGCCAAATATCGTATCGTATCGTTTGGTGAAATTAGTGTATCGGCACACCCCTATTGTCTAGTAGTTCTATGTAATAATGTTCTCTTTCAGCACGGCTGCCTTGGCAATCATGGTAACCACTTAACAGAAAATGACTCATTTCTTGTAGACGCTCTTTCACCGCTGTTCCTCTGTGACTGACTCACAAGGTCCAGTAATCTGACAACAAATTATTACATTTTCGCTGATTTACTCTTTACTGCACATCTCATATTATTATACGAACAAAACAGTCGTTTCTTCTTCAGCGCATCGTGTTGCAAATGCATCGTTGGCTTGTACTGTAGATCATTGGTTCTCAAAGTGGGGTCCGGGGACCCCCAGGGGTCCTTGGGGGGGTTCCCAGCTAAATTAGTTAATATAGCGTCACAATCATTTTAACCACTTTAACCATATTTTATACTTTGGCTATTCAAAAATAGCAGATCTACAAGCTCATAGCGCGGCACCGAGTGCCGCGATATGAGCTTGTAGATCTGCTATTTTTGAAAAATCCCTGGCACAAAATATTTTTGAGCTGGGGGGGGGGTCCGCAGTCAAATACATATCATTTTGGGGGTCCTTGACGTGAACAAGTTTGAGAACCACTGCAGTAGATCAGATTTGGCAGGTCACTGAAAACAAAAAGATTAGAACTTCAGCTGTGCCTCGCTGACATTCTGTTTCGGCAGGTCTTGCACCTCCAACATTTTCTTTCTTACCAGCCAAACACCTCCAGCTGAACATCTTGCCTGATTGGTCAGAAGTTCCAGGTGTGTGAGTCATTTTGTTTTGTTTGCACATTCTGCCCTTTTATTCTTTAGGCTTTTATTCTGCAAACAATGGATAGGAGGAGGTACAGACACCTCTATAATCCCACTCTGAAGGACCATATAAACACAACCTTGTCAAGAAATGAAATGACAAAAGCTGCTCTGTGGCAATTTTTCCAAAGCACGTAGGATGGTGACAAAGAAAACCAGTGGAGATGCAGGTGGTAAAGCCAGTGTTCCAGCACTGTGCATAGTGTGTGGACAGACTACTGAGTGGGCTGGGTCCAACTTTCAGAACTCAGTGCTGAGCCAAAAGTACAAAATACCCAGGGGGGTCCCCCAAATTATTATGGGGGGGTCCCCAGATTATTAGCTTAATGTGCAACATTGTTTTCTCACTCAACAGTAAACAAACCAACGTAAGAGTGTTTACAGGCAGGGTATCTGCACGCAAGAATATTGTGCAAATAGCCGATCTACAAGCTCACAATCTCGTTGTGAGCTTGTAGATCGTTCACAGTATTTATCTGTGGAACCGAGTCAAACTAAATGTAAATGCCTCAACTCCTTCAATTCCAAGTGCTTGTCAGGGTGGGGGGTCCCCAAGTTCAAATATGATTATTTTGGGGGGTGATGGCCTGAAAAGTTTGGGAACCCTAACTCTAAGAACCTTGCTTGTTTCGGCAAGGCCTCTGAAGCTGGAAAGGTGTCTTTGTTTGGAGTTTGCTTCAGGCTTAATAGAACCTGTATAGTCACTAATGCAGTGACCAACCCCCCACCCCCCACCCCCCCATCGGCTTCCCACCAGTTGACAGGTCTTGTGTGTGTGTCTGTGTCTGTCTGTGTGTCTGTAAAAAAAGTACAGTAAATCCCCAAATATTTGCCAGACCCAAGGGGTCGGGCATACATGAGGCTTTGTATCTGTTTTGTCCATACATGGTATGTCACTTTGTCCCCCGGCCCCAGCCAAAAAAGTCTGTCCCCCTTTCGTCATAGAAGGGACATAGAAGGGACACACGTCATGCGAAGCCCGGCCATTCAGATTTCAACCACTCCAGGGGTCTGGCAGTACCAGGTCTCCTGGTTCTAGTTTTCACACAATGTGAACATTATTATATTCACATGATGTGAATACTATTATTATTATTTGTTGTTGTTGTCTCCGCCAGAGGTGGAGAGTATGTTTTCGTTCCCGTCACGCTGTGTGTGTCCCCCCCTAGCTAAGCTAACATTGGTTAAGCTTCACGTGACACGTGACAATATGTTGTCACCAATACTTTTGATTGGCTAGCGAGACGCATGACAACATAAAATCCTATAAATAGGTGTGTCACTTCCAAAAATCACACCCTGTGTGAAGGTAGCGACGCCTTTGAATACATTATGTCATCGATATGTGTTTATAATGTGTTTATAGCCATGTGTCATGTGAAGCTTGACCAATCACTTTGTTGACGGGTCTGACCAATCAGAGCGTCGACGACAGATAAAGTTAAATTGAGGATCTAACTTTAAATAACTTACCTAGAAGGAGACTTTAGCCAAATAAAAATATATACAAAAAAAAACATGAGGAAATAAAAAATAAACCTTGACATCATAGTGATGTCATGAATAGTCCCCTTGCCTGACAAATCACAACCTTGACGGGCCTGACCAATCAGAACCTTGACGGGCCTGATCAATCAGAACCTTGACGGGCCTGACCAATCAGAACCTTAACGGACTCTTGGATTCTCGATCGTCTCTATCAAACCATTCTGTCATAACGGATGACTGGGTCCCGAACTCAGACTTTCTATACATTCACCCTTCATCTGTTCTTGTATCTTTCTCTTTCTATTCGTCATATTAACTTTAAATAACTTACCTAGACGGAGACTTTAGCCAAATGAATAATAAGATGAAGTCATTGTCATCGTTTATATAGACATCGAATTCTATATTCATAACATCATAGTGATGTCATGAATAGTGACCAATCACAACTTTGGCGCACCTGACCAATCAGAACGTTGACGCACCTGACCAATCAGAACGTTGACGCACCTGACCAATCAGAACGTTGGCGCACCTGACCAATCAGAACGTTGACGCAAAAGCCAGGCATAGAGGGCTAATAGCCGCTCTATACCTAAAGGTATAGAGCGGCTAGCGCCGCTAAAAAACATTTATGTTTTTGGAAGTGAGGTAACATTGGTCAAGCTAACGGGATCAAGCTAACATTGGTCAAGTGACACGTGACAATATGTAATATAAATAGGTAAGACAGGATTAATCAGGAACAGTACTGGCGGAGACCTGTGCTCCGAGGAGCACATTTTCTAGTTGTGTACTTTATTCGTTCGGATTGGGCTGCATCCTTGCCCAAATATGGGGAAGACGTCATAGTACTGACATCATAGACTGACCACATGATGTCTGAGCCACGCCGGTATTATTAGACCCTGCCTTGTTATTATTGTCGTAGATGTTGATATCGGCTTATTATTGCATACTTATTGGTAATTATGTGTTGACCCCCTTAAACGTTATACTATATTGACCGGGGTCATCCAGGAGTTTATCCTTGCACCCCCCCCCCAACCCCCCCTAATATCTTCACTTAAAATAGCTCACAATGCGTCATGTTGCGACACGTTAATGAGCTTGTAGATCATTTGTTTTTTGCCAAGTAGGGAGGGACTATGGGGATCAAGTGATTAGGTATTTTGTACTGCTTTGGCAATAGGTTTCTCATGTCATGCAGATAAAGATAATTATTAGAATTTTAATTAGCAAGAGGGAGAGGGAGCAGATCATTAGCATGACTGTATTTCATTGGGATGAGGAGAGCTTGGTGATTGGGTAATTAAGTTGATTTTGGACGCTAATGAGACCGTAGGTGTCAGCTGTGTGAGACATCAGAGCACTCTTACAGTATGTTGCTAGGAAACAAGACATGGTCCTTTTAGCGTTACACATGTAGCCTGCAGCCGTTGGCTGGTTCATATTATGTCTGGTACAATAGTAGTATCAGCTAACGTACTGTAGTTAGCTACAGTATCATCCATCCACCATAACACATGATGTCAGCCCGCATCACCTCAGGACACACATGTCACACGAGTATTCACTGGGGAGGGGCGACAGGAACACCCTTCTTTTTTTTTGGGGGGGGGGGGGGGGGGGGGGGTGGTCAGGTAGCTCACAGACATGGACCACATAAGCCCTGTATACTTTGTCTTGTACCAGTGGTTTTCAACCTTTTTCGCGTCAAGGACCCCCAAATTGACACATATTAGCCCAGGGACCACCATTTGAAAAAGATGTGCCAGGGACTCAACCATTTTGATTTCTTGGGGGTCCCAATCTACACTCATATCATCATCATTAGTGTTCATTTAACTCTCAGAGTTACAGACATATAAGGGTCAATTTGGTTCCTAACTTGATTTGGCTGGGGACCCCCTGGAAATCCCTCAAGGACCACTGGTGGTCCCAGCCAGGACCACTGGTTGAGAACCACTGTCTTATACGACAAATAGAGAAAATAGTGATGGATTGTTAGCTTGTTGATAGTGGAAATAACCTATCTTTGCTATTTCAAAAAGATTGACTATTTTTGAATAAAATTGCCATTTTCGCAGCTCAAGTTCACAAGAATAGCAAAACGTGTCACATCATGATGCATTGTGAGCTTGTAGAACTGCTAATTTTGTCATTTCAAACATTTTTTCTTTTTTTTTTGCTTTTCTTTGAATTCCTGAGACTTTTTTTTTTTCTTTAAAGGGACATTTCGCCGATTTTGCATTAAACCCCTATTTTTATCTACGTCTATTCAATTCAATTCAATTCAATTTTATTAAAGTGTCAAATCACAACAAGTTGTCTCAAGACACTTTACATGTAGAGAAGAGACCCAACATCCCACCCTGAGCAAGCAATTTTGCGACAGTGGCAACGAAAAACTCCCTCTTAATTCAACAGGAAGAAACGTCAGGACCCATAAACATGATCCTGGTGTGTTTTTTGTGTTTTATCTGTATTTTTAGATTTTTATCCATATCCTCAGAGAATATGAGTCATAGTCTCTTCATCTCACCTTATTTCCTGACTACAATGTAGACCACACACCCACGCAGCCTCCCCTCCCCACAAGGAAGGGCAGTGCCCCAAAGCATTATGGTCAATGTAGTAATGCAGCAGTCCAGTCAAACCCCAGTCAAACACACAGACTTCTATATTTTTCTGGCCATGGGGTGCAAATTTCAAATTTTGCTACTGTTATCTACTACAAATATTATTAACATTGAGTGACTGTAAGTTCTTCCAGGGGTGAAATTCTCCTTTAAGGAATAGTGGAACATTTTGGACTGTAATGATATGCACAAAATAGGGACACCGGGTTGAAAGAGGTTAATGGAGAAAATGTAACCTTTTCTAAAATGGAAAAACCTGTTGATGTATTCTACTGGTTGTAAATAGGTTTCACTGCCAGTGATGCACGGGTTGACCCGCGGGTCGGGTGGGTTCGGGCAAGCTTCAGACACAATTATTGTGGGCGTCCGGTCAAACACACGCAAAAAAACAACAACAACATTGTGGTACACTGTAGCTCTCACTCGCTCTCTTTCTTTCTCTCTTCCTCCTCTCCTCTCTCTCTATCTCCTCCCGGAATCGATCTGAGCTTGTGTTCAATGTGTTGCTTACAGTGGACTACATCTCAGAGGCAAATATTGTACTTTTACTCCACTACAATTATTGTCTCCGCCAGGAGACTATGTTTTCACTTTCCGTCCCCCCCCCCTCGGCCAAGCTAACATTGGTCAAGCCTCACGTGACACGTGACAATACGTTGAAAGAGTGTGCTCTGATTGGCTAGTGAGACGCATGACGTATAGCGGCCTATAAATAGATGTGTCACTTTGAAAGAGTCTTGGTCTCTTTCAAAGTGAGGTAAGACAGGAATAATCACGAAATGGCATATGGCTTAGCAATACATTATGTAGACACACTGGTGTCATCACAATACGTAATATAAATAGCTTAGGATTAATCAAGAACAGTACATTCCAGTACAAACTGAGATCACAGTTGATGACACAGTGCAACTAACTCTTATTATGCAAACTGAAGAAGCTAATCATTGTCTGCAAACTGATGAAGAAGCAAAGGCGCAACGCCAACAGGAACAGTACTGGCGGAGACCTGTGCTCCGAGGAGCACATTTTCTAGTTTTAAAACTTTAGTTACTAGTTAGTTTGCAGATATAAATTATTACATTATAAAACATACATTAACCACTTTAGCCCTAATTTATACATAGGCTATTTGAAAATAGCCGATCTACAAGCTCACAACGGTCGCATTTGATGTAGAAGAGAAGGAAAATATCACACCCAGTGTGAAGTGAGCGGTGTGGTCATCACAGTGATGGAAGCTCACTTTAAGTGCACAGTCCTATTTATAGGTTATTAATTTCATCATGTGTCTCGCTAGCCTATCACAGTGCTGAATAGAGTCAGCCAATAGATTCAGCCAATCACAGTACAGCTAGGGGTGTACTAATGTAGAGGGGTGTGCTATTATGAGCCAATCACAGTACAATGAGGTGTCCCAACCCCACTTATAGGAGCGGCTACACCGCTCAAAAAGAGCGGACCAAGTACAGAGGCAAAGGTCAAGTTTACTAAGTATTAAGGGTTTAAGTGGTTAAATGTATGAAAATACACATTAAAGGCAAATACCACTCATTTTCAACATTGAACTATGTCTTTAATACACCTTAGAGTTGTGTGGAAATGGGAAAAAAGTCCCCCCCCTTCTATGTTGCCTAGAACTGGAGAATTGATTGTTGAGGTCATGTGATCAGTGACATACATACGGTGCATGTACCTTTGGCTCCGCCCTCTAGGCTGCTGCATTCACTAGAAAGGGGAATCTCACTTCCAGCTGAAACGCTGTGACCCAGACCAGCTTTTTTACCTGTCCACTGTCCATGGTGCTGAACCTGATTCACCAATCGATGAATGTGAATCAATGTGGATGTTTTTAATGTCCGGTGCAGGGAGGTCACAACAGTGTTTTAATGTCCGGTGCAGGGAGGTCACAACAGTGTTTTTAATGTCCGGTGCAGGGAGGTCACAACAGTGTTTTAATGTCCGGTGCAGGGAGGTCACAACAGTGTTTTAATGTCCGGTGCAGGGAGGTCACAACAGTGTTTTAATATCCAGTGCAGGGAGGTCACAACAGTGTTTTAATGTCCAGTGCAGGGAGGTCACAACAGTGTTTTAATGTCCAGTGCAGGGAGGTCACAACAGTGTTTTAATGTCCAGTGCAGGGAGGTCACAACAGTGTTTTAATGTCCAGTGCAGGGAGGTCACAACAGTGTTTTAATGTCCGGTGCAGGGAGGTCACAACAGTGTTTTAATGTCCGGTGCAGGGAGGTCACAACAGTGTTTTAATGTCCAGTGCAGGGAGGTCACAACAGTGTTTTAATGTCCAGTGCAGGGAGGTCACAACAGTGTTTTAATGTCCGGTGCAGGGAGGTCACAACAGTGTTTTAATGTCCGGTGCAGGGAGGTCACAACAGTGTTTTAATGTCTGGTGCAGGGAGGTCACAACAGTGTTTTAATGTCCGGTGCAGGGAGGTCACAACAGTGTTTTAATGTCCGGTGCAGGGAGGTGTGTGTGGTTTGGGATCCTCTCATATATATATACGTACACCATTACAAAGGATGAGTAGGGAAAAACAGCTTAATTGTCTAATTTGTCTCTGCTGAGTGCAACTGAACCTGGCGCTATGTGTGTGTGTGTGTGTGTGTGTGTGTGTGTGTGTGTGTGTGTGTGTGTGTGTGTGTGTGTGTGTGAGCGTGTGTGTGTGTGTGTGTGTGTGTGTGTGTGTGTGTGTGTGTGTGTGTGTGTGTGTGTGTGTGTGTGTGTGTGTGTGTGTGTGTGTGAGAGAGAGACTTGTATGTCTCCTCTCTCTCTCTCTCTCTCTCTCTCTCTCTCTCTCTCTCTCTCTCTCTCTCTCTCTCTGCCTCGCTCTCTCTCTTTCTCTCACTCTGGAAAGCAAATGAATGATTTGATGTTTTCTGGTTTGCCGTTGGCAGCGAAAAGCAGACAATTACATTTTGAATTATAACCTTTGATTGACCGATGATGACTGTACAACGTTGTTTTTGTATTTTTGTGTGTGTGATGTGACACTGAGATTGTGATGTTTTCTATTGGAAGACTATAGCTGTCGTTTGGGGGCGACGAATAATGGGGATCCGTATAAATAAACAAATAAACAAATGATAAAGCATAATCGACACGAGGAAGTAGCGATCAGACTGCAGATTACGGAGAGATTTGAATGACAGAAATCTGTTTAGAATGATGGTCTTGAGAGCGGGGACATGCTGTGCGCCGTAGGCTACTGTGTAATCATAACACAGTATGGCCCATCATCATAATGTGTAGGCTAATAATAAAGAATCTGTCTTATTTACACAGACCACAAGCCAGGACCAATCTCCTCTTTACAAAACATAATATTAGAAAAAAGGCTACATGAACACATCAATAATTCCTCTGTTATTAAACTCTGGGGATGCAGCACCTGGGGGCGGGGTTTAGTTACATAAATAACAGTCTTTGGGAAACAAATTCAGTTTATTTAGCCTAGCTCAGTCCTGAGTCTGACAACTTTTCTACCATAGGTCTACTTTTTTTGTTTTCATCAGTGGTGTAAAGTAACTAAGTACATTTACTCAAGTACTGTACTTTGAGGTACAATTTTGAGGTATTTGTACTTTACTTGAGTATTTCCAATAGTTTTACTTCTACTCCATTACATCTCAGAGGCAAATATTGTACTTTTACTCCACTACAATTATTTGAAAACTTTCGTTACTAGTTACTTTGAAGATTTTTATTATTATTACAAAACATATGTTAACCACTTCAGCCCTATATACATTTCGGCCATTTGAAAATAGCCGATCTACAAGCTCACAATGCAGCGCATTGTGAGCTTGTAGATCTGCTATTTTCAAATCATTTTTATACTTTTACTTTTGGTACTTTAACACCCGGCGCACCAGGTGGTCCCGTGGACCCACTCTTAGTACATTTTGATATCAATACTTTTGTACTTTTACTCAAGTAAATTTTGAATTCCGGACTTCCGTAACAGAGTATTTCTACATTGCAGTATTGATACTTTTATTTAAGTAAAAATAATGTAGTACTTTTACCACCACTGGTTTTCATAACACGTTTTCTCTTTCCTATACACAGGATGTCGGCCAACTGCTGCTCCTTGGCCACGCCCACCACCACCACTAACTCCTCCCACCCTGGGTCCTCCTCCTCGCCCAGCACGCCGCTGGGCGGGGAATGGGAGGCCCCGGCGTTCACGCGCGCCGCCCAGGTCCGCGTGGGCGCCATCCTCCTCCTCTTCCTGTTCGCCGCCGCCAGCAACCTGGCCCTGTTGGTCAGCGTGTGCCGCGGGCGGGGCCGGCGGCTGGCCTCGCACCTGCGGCCGCTCATGGTGAGTCTGGCGTCGGCCGACCTGACCATGACGTTCGTGGTGATGCCGCTGGACGCCGTGTGGAACGTCACGGTGCAGTGGTACGCCGGAGACTTCATGTGCAAGCTGCTCAGCTTCCTCAAGCTGTTCGCCATGCAGGTATACGGTATAACTAAAAGCATTGGTTCTCAAACCTTTTCATGGGAAGGACCCCCAAAATTATACATGTTTGGCTGCGGACCCCCAGCTAGGGCTTTCACCAACTAGTCGATTAGTCGACAAGTATAACCACTAGTTGACCTTGTTGATACTAGTCAAATAGTAGAGTTTTTCTTCTTCCCATTGTTTTAATGCCATTACTGTTATTATTATCCTCCTGCCTTTATTTTTTATGAAAAGGGGGACAAAAGTAGGCCCAATAATAGCCTATTATTGGGCCTATTATTGGGCAATAACCCCCCCTTGGAGACGCTGCTGTGCTGCTGTGCTGCTGTGCCAGAAGCGCTTCCCTTAAAACGGCATACAAATAAAGGCAGGAGGATAATAATAATAGTAATGGCATTAAAACATTTAATAGGTAAACATCAACTAGTCGACTAGTCGACTACCACTGGGCAAATTAGTCGACCAGTAAAAATCTCTAGTAGGGTGACCACCCGTCCCGAAATTCGCGGGACAGTCCCGAAATTGGACCCTCTGTCCCGCGTCCCGCACAAGCAGAGCAATGTCCCGAAAATCAAAGATATGAAAAAAAAAATATGTATATATTTTTTGATAATAAATCGGTAAAATCAGGCAAAAATAAGAATTAAATACGGTACGTCTGTCCCTCAATGGGTCTGTTTGAAGGTGGTCACCCTAATCTCTAGTCGAAAGATTTGAGTTAAAGGGATAATTCACCCAAAAATATTTTTTTCCCTATCGATTGGTCACCCCATGGAGACTTGAATTAATGGATATTTTTTAGTTTTTGTCACATTCCTAAGCCAAAATAATTTGATGACCAGCGGACCGGTAGGCAGCGGTTCCGGTAGGAGACACAAAGGAGACTCTTTGTGTCTCCTACCGGAACCGCTGCCGGTCATCAAATTATTGGCTTAGGAATGCAACAGAAACAAAAAAATATCCATTAATTCAAGTCTTTTCAGTTCAAGATTGTTCAAAAATAGCAGATCTACAAGCTCATAGCGCGGCACTCGGTGCAAGCTCACAATGCGTCGCATCGCCACGCATTGTGAGCTTGTAGATCTGCTATTTTCAAGATTTTTAATACATTTTGAACTTGTGAAACGATACATTCTGCACAATGAGTACTTTTACTTTTGGTACTTTAAGTACACTTTGATGTCGACACTTTTGTGCTTTTCACTCAGGTACATTTTGAATAGAGGACTACTTGTAACAGAGTATGATCTACATTGCAGTATTGATACTTTTACCTAAAAAAGTAAAAACGTGCGAGTACTTCTTCTTCCTCCGCCGCCGCCATTGCAGGCGTCCGCCTTCATCCTGGTGGTCATCAGCCTGGACCGCCACCACGCCATCCTCAACCCGCTGGACTCGCTCAACGCCCACCGCAGGAACCACAGGATGCTGGCGCTGGCCTGGAGCCTGAGCGTCCTGCTCGCTTCACCGCAGGTATGAGAGAGAGAGAGAGAGCACGTTAAGATAAAAAATAAATTAAAAAAAAGCTTTTCTTTTTCACAATTATTCATACATAAATCAAAATTCCATTAAAATACATTTAGAAAAAACTTTAGAACTAGTGAAAATAGCTGATCTACAAGCTAGCAACTAGTGAAAATAGCCGATCTACAAGCTAACAACGCGTCACGATGCGACGTGTTGTGAGCTTGTAGATAGCTAGCTATTTTCACTAGTTTGGGTCCCGGCCGGGAAGACATCAAATTTCTCTTTTTGTTAGGGTTAGGTTTAGGCATAATTAATATAACCACGCCCACGGGGGCGAAACACCAAAGAGAGAGGGAGTCCCTGATGTATGCTTCAGTGTCAAATCGGTCACGCGCCAAACATACTGTAGCTGATCGTCAATCAGATCTGGCTGTGTTTGGTGCATAACACAGACCACAGTGAAATCTTCACTGGGTATAAAGCTGCAGAGCTTATTTTAATTAATAAAACATTGTCTCACTTAAAGCGGCACTATATAACATTTTTTTAATACTGGTTATCGGTATCGGAATGCTGGTATCGGTATCATTTTTTCTCGACTGTTTCATCTAGCTATTTGTCGAGTACTCATACGGATTTGTCATTTGCATACAAGTGGCATTAGGCATTTTAAATAGAGGGTGTATGAAATGAAAACCTGCTAGATACTTATAACAAGGCGTTAATAAAGTGACCACCATGGATGGAGCTCTCTCTCTCTTTGATCTCTGCTCTGCCCTGCAGGAGTAAACAAGCATAGTTTTTTTCTTTTGAAAATCAATCAAACTACAATAATAAGTAGCATATACTGTCTATCTATCTCTATCTATCACCCTGATGTGTACGTGAAGGATATAATATGTAAGCAAGCTGTGTTACATTGTTTGTTTTGCTTACTTTGCAACTGTCTGCTAGTTTAATTTCTTTATTGACTTGTAGGGTACTTTGCAGATGGAGTACCGTTTTTATTCAGTGTTCATAATGTTTGTAGGATGATGTATTTGCACATTAACCATACTGGTGACAGTAGATTAATCTCTCTTGACAATGTGTTGATCTGTGAGCCCACCTGATATTTACAGCTTCCTGTTAAGATATATTATACTATATATATATATATATATATATATATATATATATATATATATATATATATATATATATATATATATATATATATATATATATATGCTTGACTCAATTCCTTGTGCAACTCTCTGGTGTAAAGGGTTGTCTGACTGGTATTATTTCCAATTCCATAGTGTAAAATAATACCAGTCAGAGTTCCTCCCCCCTCTTACCCCCCCCCTCCTGCCAGAGGCTAAAATCGCCTATGCACGCGACCTTGAGCAGCGTGAGGAAAGGATCTTGTCTTTTGTTTCATTTCCATAATGTATCTACGAGCAGATCACATCTAATCCTCTAATCCAATTCATACTCTGGTGGTATTATCATAATTCTCTACTATGATATAGTTTTATATTACAGTGTTATGGTACAGTAGTATAAAGGAGTGTTACAGCCATCAGTTAGGTGGCATTGGTCTCCAGCTTGTAACCACTTGCTGGAAATATTTTGTCATACGACACATAGCGAAATTAGCAGCCCTAGAAGCTCAGAAGGAGAGCTTGATCTATTTTTGCAATTTGTAGAAAGAACAACATATAAATACAATAATCATAATAATCATAATAATACATGTAATAATTATTATAATAATAAAAGTTTTTTTTTTTATATTTGGAAATTTTTGAAAATTGTTGCACAGCACAGCACAGCACAGCACAGCACAGCACAGCACAGCACACAGCACAGCACAGCACAGCACAGCACAGCACAGCACACAACACAACACAACACAACACAACACCAGAACAGAACAGAACAGAACAGAAGAGAACAGAACAGAACAGAACAGAACAGAACAGAACAGAACAGAACAGAACAGAACAGAACAACAGAACAGAAGAACAATACAGAACAGAACAGAACAGAACAGAACAGAACAGAACAGAACAGAACAGAACAGAACAGAACAGAAGAACAGAACAGAACAGAACAGAACAGAACAGAAGAACAGAACAGAACAGAAGAACAGAAGAACAGAACAGAACAGAACAGAACAGAACAGAACAGAGAGTACAGCAGGGGACATGAGCAACAGAGGTGGGGGAGGGGTGTGAAAGTGAGAGGGGCTTGAAGGAGACAGAAAGAGGGAAAAAGGATGGTCGATGAAGAGATGGAGCGAGGTACAAGCGAAGAAGGAGAGAAGGAACTCTCATCTATGACGTCAAGTCTCTGAGGACGGCTAGTCTGGATTTGATTACTGAGAGTTATTGGAAAGTATTTCTAGCTCGGAGAGATGGATTGTTTGTGTCAGTGTGTGTTTGTCGCTTTGTTTATTTTTGTAATCCATGAGGGGGACCAGGGGGTATAAAATTGGCAAAGAAAAGAAGGTAAAAAAAATAACCCCCCCCAAAAAACAAGCTTGCACATCCACAAAAAAAAGAGTCTGCATACTGAGACGTACATTTGCTCGCAGTCAAGGTTTTTTATTAACGTTTAAACTACATAATTCTGAAGACCATTTGGTCAAAACGTTGATACAAACTTTGGCTGCAGGGGAGCAAGTTTGTCACTGTTCGTGTTTGATTGATTTTTAACAAACAATTGTTTTGACGTCCCCAGGCAGTTAATGCTCTTCGAACGAACACTTCCCTGTGTGTGTGTGTGTGTGTGTGTGTGTGAGTGAGTGAGAGAGAATGAGAGAGAGGGAGAGAGAGAGAGAGAGAGAGAGAGAGAGAGAGAGAGAGAGAGAGAGAGAGAGAGAGGGGGAGAGGTAGAAGGAGATGGTTATAGATAGTACAGTATGTGTAAAGGTCATCACGCCGTACCGGGGGAAACCATTCCAATCATCGTATTCTTCGGTTTGGCCTCGGCCGTTACACGGAAATGACTTTAAAATACAGCCAGAAATCCATGTAGGAATGTGCTTGTCGTTAGGAATGAGAGATTAAGACGTATTTACGTCCAGAGGCCGGCCGGAGTCACCTCTACCCCTGTGCTAATTCTGGACGAGGTATGCTAACAACGCCAACAAACATTCTTCTGAGCACAATAATACTCAACGTGTTATTTGAAGAGCCAAAACACTGGTAAAAAAAGTTGTCATCACTCACCATGCAACGCTTTGTGAACTTGTAGATTGGCTATGTTTGCTAGTTTCGAGGAAGTAAAATAGGATAAGTGTTTCACCACTGGAACCCCAGCATGCCTATAATTATTCTGGAGGGAACATTCGCCAAAAATAGCCAATCTACAAGCTTATACAAAGAGATTTGTTGTAGCCGGTAAAAAGTGCAGTTGTAACTCGACAGGTGAGTTTTATTTGGGGGGGGGTCCCGAGAGGACAGTGAAGTGATAATTTAAGGACTTTTAAGATAAAAAAAAAAAAGTAATAGGCAAACTATACTATAAGAGCTGGTCAAACATTGGCTAAATTGTCAAATAATATAATACAGAGGAAAAAATTGTGAAAATAGCTGACCTACAAGCAACGTTGCGAGGCGTTGTGTGCTTGTAGATCTGCTATTTCCACAATGTTTATCTGTGGAACTGAGTCAAACTGTAATGCCTCAACTCAAATACCAAATGATTATTTTGGGGGGGTCCCCAGTTCAAATAATGATTATTTTAGGGGGTCCCTAGTTCAAATATGATTATTTTGGGGGGTCGCGGTCTGAAAAGGTTGAGAACCACTGGACAAGAGGGGGGAATAGAGTGGTTAAACCCTCAGAACACCAGGTCCAGACCAGATTAGATCTGATGGCCCTCCTGGCTCTACCAGGCACCAGTAAGGGAACCAGGACAGACAGGTGGGAGGCTATAGCTGTCACCATGCAGAGTCAGACACACTAAACAAACAGCAAACCTGCTACCCTGCTACTACCCTTATGACCCAGGGTTAGCTGAATCATTCCCCAAGGCAGTTAATAACACAATAACACAATAAGAGCAATAACTGTCCAGATGCGCCATAAGGCTTGCTGGGACATCTGATTAGGCAGACACGCACACGCAAACAGACACGCAAGCTCGCACCCCCCCCCCCTCGTCTTTGGCCTGGCTGAGATATTAATTAATATTGATTATACTGTACTATTCAGCATGAAGAACAATGCCTTACTTATTGTCTCCTTTTTATTACCAAAACAAGTGTCTGTCTGTCTGTCTGTCTGTCTGTCTGTCTGTCTGTCTGTCTGTCTGTCTGTACACAGCTAATCTTGCAAACCTCTGGACCGATCGGTGCTAAATATCTTGCGCCCAAGCGTCACTAGCCTAACGTAGAATCTCACTAATGGTTGTTCACATTGTTCTGCACCTTTTGAAATATTTGACCTGTAATGGAAATTAAGAGGCTCGGACTGCGCGAGAAAAAAGGACGCTTCACCGGCGAGTTTCAATGTTGTAGCGCCGTTTTTTTTTTCACGCCATTTGGTGCCCCCCCCAAGGTTGGTGCCCTGTTCTGCGCTGCTTTTATCCGCCAGATTGGGACGTTCGCGGCATATTTTGCACCATCACGGTGCGTTCATCATCGGTGCCGAGTGCCTGTAACACAGCCAGCAATGTGCTGCGTGCAAGTCGCACGACTGACTGTGTCTGTGTGTCATAGCATGCGTCCCCTCCCCCTCCGCCTAATGGCTGTGTATCACACAATCACGCGTGCTTTAGCGTGATTGTGTGAGTGTGGCTTCAGGAACTAAATTCCTGTCCCAGCGGTCCCAGCTGTTGGCACGCGAATGCGCTTCCTTTCGTCTGATGTACTGTGCAGCATGCATTTTGACGAAGCATGCGCACCTGCGCACCAGTTATGTGCACCCCTGAGTATAAACATGGGAGTGAAAGATGGAGTTTGTGTCATTCACACCTAGGACAGCTGCTGTTGCCCAGATGCAGCACTGCGTCCATATTTACTTTCCAAAGAACGGCCGAAATATAGCCAGTACTCCCTCCGTATGGAGTCCTTCTCCTCAGCCAAGATTTCGCAAAGCTCCAGGGCCTTGCTTAGCGTTTCCTTCTGGTTGTCCCTCTCCAGTGCATCCTCATAACAATCGACCAGAAAGGCCAACAGGTATGGTGAACAGTGTGTCTCCCTCAGCCGCATCACCTGGTCCACCAGGCCCGGGTGAGACGATAATCCCCGGTCCTTCAGAATCCCCTTCAGGTAATTCCACGTGCTTTCGTTGTGGGGAGCCTTCTTGATCTGACCCAAGCAATACTGAACCTCTCTGTCCGTTACGACGGGATCAGAGTAGCCCGTGGTGTGAGATATGACGAAATGCCTCTGATTCCACGCAGAGTTATTCCTCACGTCTTCCTCCAAAAGCGTATCCACGAACTCCAGCTCATTGTCCCACAGCTTGTATCCCTGTATGGCCCACTGTCTGTGCTGCCAGGCGTGGTAGTTCTTCGCGTCTTGGCTTAGAATCTCTGCGGTGAACTCCAGTTCCTCGGATGGGTCGTTCAACCACTCGACCACCATTCGTCTATGATGCCAGACCTGATAGTTTTTGGGCTGCTCCTCGACGGTGGCTGTGATGTACCTCAACTCTTCCCTCAGGTCCTTCCCTAAGGTCTGCAGTAAGACACGCCTGTACTGCCACGCGGTGTAATTTGCCGCGTTTAGATTGATAGCGTCCGCCGTCAACGCAAACGCCCGATCGCTTCTTTCGTCGCTCTTCAGCAACGCGCGCAAATAATCATATACATCTGTGAACCTTTCCGAATAGACAATCTTCACAACGGGATTCGGTCCGTCGTCTTGAGGAACAGGCTCCAAGTCCGCCCACTCTTTTCTATCTCTGTAAAAGACATATGGATCCGGATGGATGTCGTCATCGACTCCATGGTGGCCTTGAATCTCCATATCTACTTCGTTCACTTCTTTGAGTTCTAGAGGTGCATTTGAGGTTTCTTCAAGACCTGACATTGTGCTGACCTGCTAACTTGCTAGGCTATCTGTTCTACAGGCACAAAGTTCGATCGCACCCGTTGGTCAACACCGTCCTACACAGACACCATCTGAACAGAATGTTGCGTTGCACGGGGTATGTCTATAGTCTGCCTGGACATGGGTTGCAGGGGAAATCAATTTGCCATATTAGGGATATCAACGAATCAGCTTCCCTGATTGGCCAACCCTATGACATATCTATGATGTATTACTCCACGTTTGGGCAAGGTTTCAGCCCGATCGGTCTTTGTCATCCATCATAAAATGAAAGGAATACTTCACCATGTCCCATCTGTTCTTCAGCCGTGAGGCATTGAATTCATGGAGGACTTGTGTTTGTTATGATATTAAAAAATTGTTATAAACTCCAAAACTTTTGCTGTATAATAGCTAATGGCTAAAACACAAGGAAGGAGCTCACCTGGGAGTGCGTGTGCTTGTGAACTCAGCTCATGTTGAACCCCACGTGCACGCCTAGATGTGTTCCTCGCTAATGCATGAGGTTTACACTGAAAGTGTAAACCTCATGAAACAGTAAAATTGTGAAAAAGCAGTGTTTTGGACGTGCTGTGCATGCAACTTGATACAGGACACTTGGATTATACTGACAGACTGACAGACAGAGAGTGGGATAAACAAAAAGATATGAACTCATTCACTGCCAGAGTAAATAAATTAATAAATCAGCCACTGCCAACGTTTTTGAGAATTTTTACTAACATTTCAAGAGCCACAGAATACACAGAGTGTCTCAAAAGACGTAGGAGTGTCAATGCTTCCATCAGGGGAAAAAAAGCGTGTCACCGCGACCCTCCGTTCTTTAGTTATTGGCTGTTGATATAGCTTGTTCTCGGCAAAAACGCAGAAAAAAAACAAGAAAACAGAGAATTATTTTTTTCTAAATCCTTTAACGTTAGATCGGACGGGGCTGGGTTTGTTGTGATCACGTTATTTCGGGATCTACTCTTCTCCGGAAGTCATATACAGGATCACTCATAGGTTGACGAAGAGCGCCATCTATCGTAAACATTGAAAACACCAAAACACGTCATTGGAAAGAGATTCCAGTCACAACAGAATGTGCACCTTCACTCACACGCGCGCACGCACGCACGCACGCACGCACGCACACACACACACACACACACACACACACACACACACACACACACACACACACACACACACACACACACACACACTCCCCTAGATGGCTCGGCTCCTACAGTGCCATGCCCTAAAGAAAATGAACAAATCTAACACTATACTTCTGTATCTGGTTCTCTGTTGTTTAGCTGTACATCTTCCGGGCGAAGAAGGCAGAGAATGTCACTGTGGACTTCACACAGTGTGTGACGCACGGCAGCTTCAACCAGCGCTGGCAGGAAACCGCCTACAACATGTTCCACTTCTTCACCCTCTACGTCGTCCCCCTGATGGTCATGAGCTGCTGCTACACCAGAATCCTCATTGAGATAAACCGACAACACACCAGGAACAAAGGTATGAATGGACGCTCTTCTCTTCTCTTCTCTTTTTGGGCCCTTTATTTAGAGAGGGATAGGGAAAGTAGGCTGACAGGAAATGGGGAGAGAGATGGGGGGGTGACACGCAGCAAAAGTCGTCGGGAACGGGAGTCGAACCTGTGTCGCGCTGTCAGGTTGGCATTGCAACCTAGGGTGCCTGGGCCTCTCCTCTAGGACTTAACTGTATGTCATGTTTCTACATCTTTCTTCTCAGCAGGCGAGTCGTGTCTGAGGCGGACGGGCACCGACATGATCCCCAAGGCCCGGATGAAGACCCTGAAGATGACCATCATCATCGTGGCCTCCTTCGTGGTCTGCTGGACCCCGTACTACCTGCTGGGCATCTGGTACTGGTTCCAGCCGGAGATGCTCCGGGTCACGCCGGAGTACGTGCACCACGCCCTGTTCGTGTTCGGCAACCTGAACACCTGCTGCGACCCCGTCATCTACGGCTTCTACACCCCGTCCTTCAGGGCGGACCTGCTGGCCTGCTGGCGCTGTCGGAGGAGGAGGAGGAGGAGGAGGGCGGGGGACGGCCTGGGAGCCTCCCCTCGCTCCCTGGACAGAGTGTCCGCCGGCCAGCAGAGCCCTCACAGCGGGGAGCAGGAGTCCGAAGCCGCCAGCGTCAACCAGGAAGGAGGAGCGGGCGCGTAGGGGGCGAGGAGAGGAGAGGAGAGGAGGTGAAGGGAGGTCAGAGCAGGCGCGCCCGATTTGTGCGTGGCCGTGGGGGCTCAACTCGACCCCCACTAGCCCCGCCCCCCAGCCGCGCCGGGAAAAGAAAACACATTTTTCTCTGTCTGGGGAATTGTTCTAGGTGTTAAAGGCTCGTTGCCGGCACCTTCAGAGCTGCACCCCGCTATAGTAATGGTAATGGTACTGTAAGTTTGAGCCCGGACATCTGAGATTGATGTGCGGGGGGCTGATCATTTCGGATGGGGGCTTAAGCCCCGAGGCCCCCGCAGTATCGCCGTCTATGGGTCAGAGGACTCCATTTAAGAATGTATGGACCAGGCCCCCGGAGACGGAGACTATATACTTCATAGTTGGGGTCGGTTGTAATAAATGACGTGCTGGTTGTCATAAAATCCCAGGGCACACTTGGACTTGGTTCTCACAGCACACCAGACACACTGTTCAAGAACCACTGGGGCAGACACGTTCACCCATTCAATCCGGGAACGCATCTGTGTCATTTTGGATTTCTTTGGCTATTCAAAAATAGCAGATATACAAGCTCGTACTGTAGGTGCCAGGTTACGAGCTTGTAGATCTGCTATTTTTTGAAAAATAGTGAAAATGAGTGCAAATCTTAACAAATGTATTCTAAATCCTATATAACAGTTTTCTGAAAAACTTATGTTGTTATATCAGTGGTTCTCAAACTTTTTCATGTCAAGGACCCCCAAAATGATATGTATTTGGCTGCCGACTGTACCCCATCAAAATATGTTTTTCCAGGGACAAAGATTTGAGTTAAAAGTGTTGTTTAAGAAAATATATGTATTCAAAGATTTGCACAAATGTTCAAGATTATTCAAAAATAGCAGATCTACAAGCTCGTAGGGCTTCACTCTGTGCCCGGCTATGAGTTTGTATATCTGCTATTTATGAATAGCCAAAGCATAAAATAATGGTTATAGGTCAAATCTACAATGACACAGGTGCGTTCCAGGACTGAATGGGTCAAAGAGACAGACATTGCTCAGCAGCAGCGGTACACACAAATATATATATATATCCATATAATACTGTATGTAAGATAAGAAGTGTCGGGCAGTAAAGTAATCTAGTATATTACTGTAATATTATTACTTTACCCTTAACGAGTAGTGCAAGGGATTACAATTGCCAAAACAGTAATTATATTACAGTATACTAATCCTAAGTAACTCATGCATTCCTTTATTTGTTTTTTGTTTGATTTATTTTTATATGTATTAAATATTTATCTATTCTACGGTATACTGTATCCTATCAGGTTTGAGAGGCTGCAATGTGTGCAGTTTGGCTGACTGGTGGTTCCTCCCGTCATGTTTAATTAATGTTGCAATAAAGTGCATTCCGTTCTAGAAGGAGCTGACTAAACAGCTTGCATTGCACATCACTTTTTTTGGAAGGGGGGAGGGGGAGAGGGGGGCCAAAGCGATTCATAACGAGTAACGTAACTGATTGCTTTGACCTTTAAAGTAACCTGTGGTGGGAAAAGTAGGCTACTCAAATGTTTTACAAGTAAAAGTATCAATATTGCTGTAGGTGCCAAAATCCCTTACGCGTTTTCAAGAGAATAGAGTCCACTTCCAACGTACATTTTCATCATTTATTCAAACTAAAAAATGTATCCAAAAAAGGTGTAAACTCAATCAAACAAAAACGGTAAGAAAAGTGTTTCTGGTCTAACCCCAGTGCTGTCTTTTCCAACTTGTACTGATCTCACTGTGACCCTGGCTCATCAAATACAGGGCAATCATCACACCTGTGCCTAATCAAAACAGCTGTTCTAAATCCCTTGATTAAAGCAACAATTAAGTAGAGTTGCATCATGCATAGTCCTAATACAAAACACTGTCAAATACAAATCTACTATAAACCTTATCATTTCAAAACTCTCACAATAATTCTCGCAATACACAAGTTATACATTTTCAGATAACTGCTCTCACAATTGCAATGTAGAAGTACTCTGTTACAAGGAAAAGTCCAGAATTAAAAATTTGCTCGAGGAAAATAACAAAAGTATTGGTATCAAAATGTACTTAAAATACCAACAGTAAAAGTACTAAAATGTTTGAAAATAGCTGATCTACAAGCTCACAACGCGTCGCGACGCGTTGTGAGCTTGTAGATAGGCTATTTTCAAATAGCCTAGGTATAAAAGTGATTAAATGGTTAATGTATGTTTTATAATGTAATCATTTATCTGCAAAGTAACTAGTAGATAAAGTTTTCAAATAATTGTACTGGAGTAAAAGTACAATATTTGCCTCTGAGATGTAGTGGAGTAGAAGTATAAGCATAGACAATTGGAGATACTCCAGTAAAGTAAAAGTACCTCAAAATTGGACTCAAGTACAGTACTTGAGTAAATGTACTTTACAGTACTGAAAGTAACAAGTCAAATAAATAATATAACGGAGTAATGCATAAAGAGTTACGTTTTACACTTTCTGAGTAGCTTGCTCAACACTGGATGAGAATTTAGCGATGTTGGTCGGTCATGGTCGGGTAGCAGTCATATCCGGAAAAAGAAAACACAATATTGTGCCAGATTTTCACCCCTAGTGTGGGCGGAAGGCTGAGAAACAGTGGGACTTCAGGATGGAGTCCAGGCCAGGAGGGAGGAGAGAAGATGGAGCCCCAGATGTTACTGAACCACCCGCATATCAGTCGGCCTAATATGTCGGCCATTATTTGATCAGTATTGTTTATCAGTACTCTAGGACAGTGTTTCTCAAACTTTTTCATGTCATGGACCCCCAAATTGACACTTATTAGCCCACGGACCCCCATTTGAAAGGATATGCAAGCAAGGGACCCCCATAAGAGACGATTTAGCAGTGACTCTGAACCATTTTAATTTCAATGACCCCCAGTTTGACATGCATTAGGGCTACGGACCCCCATATAATGGCCTTTCTATCTCTGGGACCCCAATTGATATTGTAAAACCAATGTTAATGTAACTCTGACAGTATACAAATGGAACCAAATGGACCCCTAAGGGTCCATTTGGTGTACAACTATCTATAATTTAGCTGGGTACGCCCTGGAACTCCCTCAAGGACCCCTGGGGGTCCCCGGACCCCACTTTGAGAACCGATGCTCTAGGACTCTCCAAAAATGGGGATCGCAACGACCCAAATAACCTGGCATCAGTCGGGCTCTACTCCAGCGTGACAGATGACTCGTGTGACGTTATTAGGTTTTTGACGCCACAGCTGAGACCTGTGAGATGTGAACACAGGGTCATCTGAGGTGCAGGCTGAAAGAATGCCTCCACTCTTCCTCTTCCTCTTCCTCGTCTACAGCACAGGGAAACGAGATCGTTTAAAACAGGACTGCCTCGTTAACGAAAGGTTATACGTTATTTATTGTTAGAACAGGATCATGAAAACTATATGCATGAACGGTGGTGATCAGAGCTCTCCGAGAAAGACGGTTGAAACAGATGGGAGACGGAGTAGGAGAGACAGACAGTAGGAGGACAGCTGAGAGGGAGACAGTTGTAGGAGAGACAGACAGTGCAGTTGAGAGGGAGACAGTGTAGGAGAGACAGACAGTAGGACAGCTGAGAGGGAGACAGTGTAGGAGAGACAGACAGTAGGAGGACAGCTGAGAGGGAGACAGTGTAGGAGAGACAGACAGTGCAGTTGAGAGGGAGACAGTGTAGGAGAGACAGACAGTAGGACAGCTGAGAGGGAGACAGTTTAGGAGAGACAGACAGTAGGACAGCTGAGAGGGAGACGGTTTAGGAGAGACAGACAGTAGGACAGTTGAGAGGGAGACAGTGTAGGAGAGACAGACAGTAGGACAGCTGAGAGGGAGACAGGGAGACTGATGTAACTCACCAAATAAAAATATAAATAAACTTATATAAATAAACTACCGGCTCTCTCTCTCTGGGTGCTACACAACCATATCAATGCTATAGAATAAATGTAAGCGGTAAATCAACCGGTGTCATTGACTCGATTGACCTGGAGATGAACCGGTAAGATATGAAAAACCAGTAAAATTGGAAACGCTGGTCTGGTATTTTGTCTCATTTGTCCAGGTCTGTTATTTAGTCCAGAATAGTCCAGGTGTGGACTCTGGGTTTAGTTAAGTCCTAACTATTCCAGGCCTGGTCTAGGTCTGGTGGTTTAATCTAGAACAATTCAGGTCGGTCTGGTGTGTAGCTCAGATTATATTCCAAGTATGATCTGGATGTAGTTCATTCTATATTACAGGTCTGTGTCTAGTATTTAGTCCTGACTAGTCCAGGGCTGGTCTGGTGTGTGCTAAAGGCTTAGACTGTCATCCAGGTCTGATCTGGGTTTAGTTCAGACAGTTGGAGGTTCCTGCTTCTGTGGAAGGAGTGTGATTGTTTTTAATCAAAGCAGCCTTTTCAGTGGAGAGAGAGAGAGGAGAGGGAGAGACAGAGAGAGAGGGAGAGAGAGAGAGAGAGAGAGAGAGAGAGAGAGAGGGAGAGGGAGAGGGAGAGAGAGAGAGGCAGAACAAAGAGCTGTTATCAGTGACAACCTTTAAACTGGAATGTCCTTCAAATGTCCTGACAACGGTACACCTATCTCCACACGCACACACATGCGCGCACACACACACACACACACACACACACACACACACACACACACACACACACACACACACACACACACACACACACAGTTAACAGTATCCTATCAAGCATCTGTAACGTGTCATGGATCCATGGTAACCAGGTCTGTGGTTCAGACCTGTCATTCCAGGAATAGCATCCACTCATTAACCAATCACACCTCTCTCCCGTCTCCTTGTACTGTCTGGAGGTGCTAATGACACAGAGTAGGGCGGTAGGAAATCTGAGAGGGAGACCGTGTAGGAGAGACAGACAGTAGGACTGCTGAGAGGGAGACCGTGTAGGAGAGACAAGACATTGCCGCAGCCAGATCCTCCTGCAAGCAGCGCCGGGCCACCTCGACCTGCCGACGAGCTGGCCACACAGGGCAGCAACAGCAGCACACACACCGCCACCAGCGTCCTCGCCGTGCCGCCGGGAACAACAGGCGACAAGCAAGACGACTAAAGCCAGACTGTACCGTGATGACTACATGAAGTTTGGCTTCACTTTTATGGGGAACCCATCTAATGCTATTCCACTGTGCATCGTGTGCGGAGACAAGCTCGCAAACAGTGCTATGGTTCTCAGTAAGATGAAACGTCACCTTGAGACCCACCATGGAGAAAAAACAGCTAATCAACGTCTAGGCCCTAGACGTTGGTTAGCTGTTTTTTACCGTCTATATTATAGCTGTTGAAATGACGTCTATATATAGTAGACCCACCAGAAAATGCGATTATGCGATCGCAGAATTTACCGCATAATCAGCAAAACGCGTAATTATGCGGGGTAACGTTTTTTTCAAAAAGGCCGCATCGCATCGCATAATATGCGCTTCGCATCACATAATATGCGCATCGCATAATATCCGCTTCGCATCGCATATTTCCACATATTTCGCAACTTTTCACATATTTCGCATTTTTCGCAACTTTTCGCATATCCTGCATATTTCATCGCAATGTTTTTAGCCCACATAATCAAGGATTTTTGCCCAAGTTCTTCTGGAGGGTCTAATATAGTCTTAAAAAACAGCTAATCAACGTCTAGGCTAAGCCTAGGCGTCTAAAAAACTTTCCCTGTTAGACCAGTTATAACCCTGTTTTAGACGGAGGTATAATAGCCGACTATGGCTCACTGGGCTCTTTTTGAATTGTTTGGAAACTGTTTGCCAATAATGTCATGCCTAAAATAGGGACGCCAGGTTGAAAGTGATTTTTTTTTAAATAAAAGGACAAAAGAAATATGTTACACTAATGATATTGGGAGGGCGTTGTTTGTATCCAGATCTGTTATAGAGTGCGTTCATGCAGGGATTGCAGTGGCTTGATAGAAGTGTCACCAGGTAGTCATACGGCTATATATAGCTGCACCAGCAGTCTACACAGCAGATCCTGTCGGCACACATCATAACTCACTGATGCAACATGACAGAAGACACATGCTGGGGAAACATTCACACCTCGCTCCAATGCAACATTTATCCAGCGGTGTCACCCATGACAAACTGAGGAGGACATGGTAAGGTAGTGCAAAAATAACACTTTTATTTATAGATGTAACTAAATTAAACATGCACATTTTTATTCAGTTTTAGTCATAGTCTTTTGAATCAAATTCCATTTAGTTTTAGTCATATTTTAGTCATCTGAGATGTTTTACTGTTAAGTCTAGTTTTAGTCGACTAAATATCATAAGATTATAGTCGACTAAATCTACAGTTGATTTAGTCGACTAACATTTATTTTGGCGGTGCCTTGATGGCTGATTTTACACTTGGTTGCATGCTGAAAATTGCCCATCGACAAGCTCACAACCCGTCGCGCTGCGACGCGTTGTGAGCTTGTAGATCTGCTATTTTCAGAGCGCAACCAAGCATAAAATGACTTCTACTGGACCTCTTCTGCACTAGTCCCTCCCTAACATTTTAGTCTACTTTTTATTTATTGACAAAATCAATATATTTAGTCTTAGTTTCAGTCATCATAGCTTAGTTTTTAATTCGTTTTTTGTTTTGTTTTCGTCAGTGAAAAAAACGTAGTCGACTAACATTTTTCATCATAGTTTTAGTCAACGAAATCAACACTAGGGTAGGAGGTCAGTAATATCAGTGATGTCAGCAATGTGTGATCAATGTAGTGTGGGGTGTTGTAGTAATAATAATAATAATAAACTTTATTTGTATAGCACCTTTCATGACATGAAATGCAGCGCAAAGTGCTTTACAGAGCAAGAATACAGTTACAGTTACAACCAATTTAACAATAAAGCAAACAAAAAATAAAATAAAATAAAAGCAAAAGCATAAAACATTAAAATAGGCAATACAGTGAGGACTTAAAAATCAACCAAAGAGTCAGCTAAAAGCAAGAGTGAAGAAATAGGTCTTGAGCTGTGCTTTAAAGCTATCGACAGAGGCTGCCTGTTTTAGGTGTAATGGGAGTTTATTCCACACTGTTGGTCCGTAAAAGCAGAATGCTGCTTCACCGTATCTTTTATATGTCATTTTAGGCACCTCGAGTAGGTCAGCACTTGAAGACCTGAGGGTCCGGTTTGGATCATGTCTCTCTAGGCAGTCATAGAGGTAGGAAGGTGCCAGACCATTTAGAGCTTTATAAACTATTAAAAGAATTTTAAAATCAATCCTAAAAACAACCGGGAGCCAGTGTAGTGAAGCTAGTACTGGAGTGATATGTTCTCTCATTCTAGTTTTAGTTAAAATTCTGGCTGCCGCATTTTGAACAAGTTGTAATCTGTCAGTTGTTTTCTTAGGCAGGCCAGAGTAGAGTGCATTGCAGTAATCAAGCCGAGAGAAAACAAAAGCGTGGATCAGCGTTTTTGCGTCGTCTAACGACAGATAGTCTCTAATTCGCGCAATATTTCTAAGATGAAAGAAAGCAATCTTGGTAACATGATTAATGTGTGCATTAAAATTCAATTCAGAGTCGATAATAACCCCCAGGTTCTTTACTGTGGTGTTACTTTCTACAGCCAGGTTACCAAGTCTACTTATTATTAATTCTCTCTGCTCACTGGAGCCAATTATGAGAATTTCTGTTTTATCCTCATTTAGCTTAAGAAAGTTCTCACTCATCCAGCATTTTATACTGGACTAGTAGGGTGTGTAAACTCAACCAAAGGGAAGTAAAGAGAAACAAACAAAGGGTGCTGTCATCTGGGGGAGAGAGAGGAGGGTAGAATGGCTGACACCCACTTTTTATAGCACCTTGTCGGGAGCACTGGCTTCCAACGCACCTAATTGGAACCCTTAAATAGCCTAGCCTACAAGACCTGTGGGATGAGTACAAGGCAAAAGGGGAGTACAGAAATACAGACACAAACACAGACCCCAGGTTCTGTTTGTTTGTGTGTCTGCAAGGTGTTTGTGTCGGTTACAAGTATGTTACAAGTAAAAGGCCAGTATTCATGGCATGAAATTATACTTACAGTACCAAAGTTAAAGTGCTCAAATCATTTTTTGAAAATAGCATATCTACAAGCTCACAAGTATAAAATAGGGCTTAATTGGTTAATGTCAAATCTGCAAAGTAACTAGTAACTAAACCTGTCAAATAATTGAAGTTGAGTAAAAAGAAAAACGATAACAATATTTGCCTCTGAGATGTAATGGAGTAGAAGTATAAAGTATTTCTTTCTTTGTAAAGTGGAAATACTCAAGTAAAGTAAAACTGTACTTAACTACAGTAAGTACATGTACTTACCACTGTACTACTGTACTGTCCACCACTGCATGTATCCAACCTTGGAGGTCAGGGACATTCTGCCCTATTGTACTGTCCAGGTGCCAAAATCAATGTCTCATTTAAAAAAAACTACACACTGCATTTTACTGACGGGACGCAATAGAAACAGCTTGTCTACGATGTTATAGTTGCACTCAGGTGGTGCAGGAGTGAAGTGGAGTCTAGGGGTTTCAGTGCACTGCGGTGCATCTGGCTTGGCCAAGCGTCTGTAAGAACACTGACTCAACCTGTGGGCTGGGGGCCACTGGTGGGCCATGAGGATATTGCAAGTGGTCCCCCAAAACACTTAATTTCCCTGAAGAAGACCTCTTTGAAAGGTTGAAACGTTGGTTTCAGATTAATATACATTTCTGCATCGTGGCTACGAGCTTCATTTTTCTTATACCTTTGCAGCGTTGTCAGCACCTCAGCGTGTGTGCCCTTCCAGCCTGTTCAAAACACTAACATTTTATTGATGATAAAACATTGTATATTACAATGTAGATTTTTTCCCATTGTGATACAGATAAACAAGCTAAAACACAAATAAACATGCTCTGAAAATGCACAGGGCCCCCCCATCCGACCATGGGTGGGCCGTGAATACTTTTGACTTATTTTCTTTTTATCTTATTTTATTTAGAGTAGCATTTTTACCCCCTTTTTCTCAATTTAGTCGTTATGCCAATTGTTTCCTCCCCACACACATTTCTGTGTTGTCACTGTTGTTGTATCCTACCGACTCACCTGCCAGTGAGGAGCCCCCACCAGGGGGCAGCGTGTAGTCTACTGGCCAATCACAATGCGTCTAACTGACTTTTGCTGCACGGCTGCCTCTTACGAAAAGACCCATGCCCACCTGCCTCTGATTGGCCTACCGAACGCCCCCCTTCTGTGACACACGCGGAAGCTTGCCTACTCTAAAATGGCGCCCGAGATACCAATGCCTCAGAGCCGTCTACCTTTACATGTCTATGGGATTACATGCAGTGACACATATCTCTCTCCCCGCCGGCTTCCCTCCCCCAAACACGGGCCAATTATATTTGCGTAAACGCCCGACAAAGCCGGATGCACCACGATGGATTGGAACCCACAACCTCTGTGGTGGTGGCCAGGGATTTTACCACTGTGCCACCCGAGCGCCTACTTTCGCGATTTTCAACTGGTAAAATGATCTTTGTGACTTCTATGGGCTGGGGCAGCACCGGTCATAGGAAGAGTAGGATGGAGGGTATTTCTGGTGCTCGCTAATAGTCCCTATGGGCCTATTGTTGGGTTAAAAAGGCCCCTCCCATTTATTCAGATAATCAAAAAGATGTTTGACACTCATTGTCACATTACTCCCACAATCACGTGTACTATTGGTTAAAGGAGAGATCCAGTCATTTTAGGTGTTGGCTTTGATGTGTTGCTAATCACTCACCAATATACCAGGGGCGGTTGACTTTTTTCATAGAAGCCCCTGTTGTCCATTGTGGAGACCACTGAATGTCCCTTATGAGCTGCCGTTCATGCAGAACGACATGGAGCTGGTTGCTTGTTTCTCTCATAGAATCTGGAAACACCTAGGATTAGCTTCCACGTCGTTCTGCACGAACGGCAGCTCATAAGGGACATTCAGTGCATGTTTGAGTGTCAGGACACTGCAAAAAAAGGATTAGTGGAAAACAAAACTACTTTGGAGGTGCTAAAATAGGCGATTTTTGTTTACACACATTACTCCATTAGGGGTCTCCACAATGGAGGGGGCTTCTATGGATAAAGTCAAGTGCCCCTGGTATGTTGGTGAGTGATTAGCGACACATCAAAGCAAACACCTAAAATGCCTGGATCTCTCCTTTAAGATTGTTAAAAGAGAATCATGTTTCTGTAGCAGCAAAAGGTGCATTCTGAAGAAAATGCTAAATGCCTGAAAATCTGGGTTAGGTGGAAATTAGAGTGGCCTCTATGGGGGAGTTGCCTCATTATCCAATTTTGATTGTACAACCTACGGTTCAATAGTTAAGGGACAAAACATAAAGCTCCCTGGTGTTAACACCACCACTATGAAACAGGTTTGAACGATTTGGGGTGGAGACGCTGATCGGTCCAACGGTTTGCAAGATTAATTCTGGATTAACTCACTCACACACGCACGAATGAAAGCACACAGAAATGGAGGCAAAGTGACAACCATGGCAGCCTACACACACTTATACAGTATACTACACCCTTGGAATGCTAATCAACAAACCACAGTACAATAGCAAGATGCTCCCCATCTTCTAATCAATCAGCTACTGTAGTGTAGGTACCCCTCAATCAGTTCAGGTACCAATCACCCAACAACACAGCTTGGCTTCAACAGGCCGCATAACAGCATCTTCCTGTGCAGATAAAAAGGAGATTCTAGTCACAATAGAATGCACACCTTCTGTGTGACTTGGAATCTACAAGTTACAAACACAACATACAATACATAATGAAAGTGTACTTTTTACATATTCTGTTTAACATATGAATTCTTATCATACTACTACTCATAGGAAGAGTAGGATGGAGGGTATTTCTGGTGCTCGCTAATAGTCCCTATGGGCCTATTGTTGGGTTAAAAAGGCCCCTCCCATTTATTCAGATAATCAAAAAGATGTTTGACACTCATTGTCACATTACTCCCACAATCACATGTACTATTGGTTAAAGGGTAATACCACTTTGGTAGAGGTTTGGGTTGTGTAGTTACCTTGCCATGATGTAACTCCAAAGGTGGGCAAGAAATCAAAAATAATTGCTCCATTGATTAGAAATTGATCATTCAAAATATGCTCCTCATTGACTTACATTGTACGGTAAAACAGCTCTCAAAGTCTCTCTTTTAGCACATAAATGAACCCAAACATAGCTGATTCAGACAATATAGAGCATCACCAAACCCAGTACTGTTTATTTTTTTAATAAAAATGTCAACTTCCTGTTGATTTTACTATTTGAAGATCCGGATCCGCGGATCCAGTCCAGGTTTTCTACTTTTTAAAAATGGCAAAATCAACAGGAAGTTGACATTTTTATATAAAAAAAAAACAGTACTGGGTTTGGTGATGCTCTATATTGTCTGAATCAACTTTGTTTGCGTTCGTTTACGTGCTAAAAGAGTGACTTTGAGAGCTGTTTTACTGCTCTATATTGTCTGAATCAACTTTGTTTGCGTTCGTTTACGTGCTAAAAGAGTGACTTTGAGAGCTGTTTTACCGTACAATGTAAGTCAATGAGGAGCATATTTTTAATTATCAATTTCTAATCAATGGAGCAATTATTTTTGATTTCTTGCCCACCTTTGGAGTTACATCATGGCAAGGTAACTACACAACCCAAACCTCTACCAAAGTGGTCTTGCCCTTTAAAGGAGAGATCCAGTCATTTTAAGTGTTGGCTTTGATTTGTTGCTAATCACTCACCAACATACCAGGGGCAGTTGACTTTTTTCATAGAAGCCCCTGTTGTCCATTGAATGTCCCTTATGAGCTGCCGTTCATGCAGAACGACATGGAGCTGGTTGCTCGTTTCTCTCACAGAATCTGGAAACACCTAGGATTAGCTTCCACGTCGTTCTGCACGAACGGCAGCTCATAAGGGACATTCAGTGCATGTTTGAGTGTCAGGAAACTGCATTAAGAGGATTAGCGGAAAACAAAACTACTTTTGGTATGTTGGTGAGTGATTAGCGACACATCAAAGCAAACACCTAAAATGACTGGAATAGTTATTTTAGGTGTAGGCAAACACCTAAAATAACTATTGAACCGTAGGGACAAAACATAAAGCTCCCTGGTGTTAACACCACCACTATGAAACAGGTTTGAACGATTTGGGGTGGAGACGCTGATCGGTCCAGCGGTTTGCAAGATTAATGCTGGATTCACTCACTCTCACACGCACGAACGAACGCACACAGAAATGGAGGCAAAGTGACAACCATGGCAGCCTACACACACTTATACAGTATACTACACCCTTGGAATGCTAATCAACAAACCACAGTACAATAGCAAGATGCTCCCCATCTTCTAATCAATCAGCTACTGTAGGTACCCCTCAATCAGTTCAGGCACCAATCACCCAACACCACAGCTTGGCTTCAACAGGCTGCATAACAGCATCTTCCTGTGCAGATAAAAAGGAGATTCTAGTCACAATAGAATGCACACCTTCTGTGTGACTTGGAATCTACAAGTTACAAACACAACATACAATACATAATGAAAGTGTACTTTTTACATATTCATTATTTTCTGTTTAACATATGAATTCTTATCATACTTATTTCATGCTGAAGAATATTCACTATTCCCATATGTTACTATTGCAATATATTCACCATGACCTTTGTAACAGATCTCCCTTACATTTTCTTGTCAATATTCATTTCATTTTTACAAACACAGATACAATTGTTTGTTTGAAACATAACCACTTTATTCATCTCCACAGTTTAAAGCTCATCATCATCACCAAACAAACAAACACACACACTTGCCATGTCCTCTTCCTGGTCTGAGGATCAGAAAAGAGTACCACATGACCACAGTGCTCCTTATATGGGGTATATGGTAATTGGGGCATACCACTTGCCAGGGGAGTGTGTATTTTTCTGTGTACTATATATTCTAGACTAGGAAAAGAGTTGTGTTGCTAAAAACATGATTAATACTTACCTTTTGGATGATAATGATTTCTGTAAAGTTTGGGAAATGTTTTCTTTGTTGATTTCACTAGTACTGTAGGTGAATGTGTTGAGGTAACCTGTCCTTTAACACAGATGGTTGAGGCCACTATGTAGAGGCCATGCAGGTAGATTATATGAGTCAGTCTTGTCTCTGGCAAAGCACAGGAGGGTGAAGTCATGGGCACAATGCTGAGAAGCTCTGCCCTTTAAGTCTGTCAGCATCAGTGTATTCTCTAGACTGTTTGCTTGTTTGAAAATCATGTACGTTTATTGTTTTGTATTTGTTTTTATTACATTTTTTAAAAACTATTTCTGAACATTATTTTTTTGTGCATCTATTGGAAAATAAATCCGGATTATTGAAGCACTTGGTTTGTCATTCTGTCCACCTAGCCCTCATCAGAAAGAACTCTTTTACAGTACTGCTGAACTTAAACATACGGGGAACAAGAGGCTGCTCTGTGACATCATGGACATATGCTAATACTTCATTTTTGACACCATTAACAAACACACAACAATGCTCAAAAATAATGTAAATACCAACTAGAGAGAAATGATGGGATTAAAGTGTTTATATACTGATATTGTCCTGTTGATCTGATTATAAAAAGGTTTAAACCGCCCGTCTCAACCAGATAAAAAAAATCCATCAGATCAGACCGGATTGGAACATTCTCTTCCAATTCGACGTGTTTAAATGAGGCATTTTTTATTTTGATTGAGCCATCATTCTGATTGTAAATGGAATATTATGGCCCATGCCTCATTGGGAGCTGCCAATTCCCAGTCCCACCTGCTCCCTCCTCCTCCATCATGAGCACTGATCATAGCCCTGTGGATGAAGGGCCACTTCCAGAGAATGCCTTTTACTTTGATTTCCTGATGGCTGCCAGCAATTTCAAAGCCATTTGATTCTTCTTTGCTTTCGTTTACTGATGCCAAACTCAGACAGAGACTGATTAAAGCACTAAAACCTGTGTATATTTGCAAGTAAGCCAACTTACCAGTTTGAATTACATTTGTTTTTTTTATTTTCTCCCACTGCTGTTTAACACTGTCATTGTTGTAGCTGAAAGAATAAGGCTAAAGACTTATTCATTCATGTTGTGTTCTTTCATGTGTTGCTTTAGATGTATTCATACGAACACATCTATTAATAATTATGCCTTGATGGGGCAGTGATCATGATAAGGTCTTGTTAGACGAAAATGTTCAAAATGTTTCTAAAATGCTTGAGTCAAAAGTATACAATATTTGTCTTTGAAATGTATTAGAGCAGGGGTCTTCAACAGGGGGTCCGGGACCCCTAGGGGGTCCTCAGAGTTACTACAGGCGGTCCGCCAAATCTTTGTGTGATAGGATTTCTTTCTTTTTAACCATAACCACTTGAACCCTAGCATCCCTTTTTCTGAGGAGAACTTTAGCCAAAAATAGCAGATCTACAAGGTCACAACGCCTCGCGCTTGTGAGGACCTTGTAGATCTGCTATTTTTGGCAAAGAGGTATAGGTGTAGAGGGGAAGAAAGAGCAGACCAAGTAAACAAAAAGAAAGTTTAATCTGAAACACAATTTTATACAATATAGAGGGGGTCCCTGCTTCATCTCTCTCTCAGCTACGGGGGTCCTTGGCCTGAAAACGTTGAAGACCCCTGTATTGGAGTGAAAGTCACAAGTATCCAAAAATACAAATAGGCTTCTAAAATGTACATAAGTGCCGTACTCAAGTTAATGTACTTTGTTACTGTCCATCACTGTGAATGGTTTATGGTTGCTCTCAGAGGGACAGCTTACTGTGCTTCACGTTAACAATCTGTGAAAGTGGAAACTAAAGGAGAAGATGATGATGAGTCATGAATACAAATCCTCTGGAGAAAATGAAGATTCAGTCCAGTCTTTCATTATTCATATGAGGCTCTCTGGCTCATAATGAGAACATGCTGACTTCCATTCTGCCTGGTAATGGGTTTAAATTCTAATAAATGCACCTATAGAGACCATATAGCACGCACACACACGAGAGGCACGACGCAGGCATGCATGCATGCACTTACGCGCGCAAGTTTAAAGGGCAAGACCACTTTGGTAGAGGTTTGGGTTGTGTAGTTACCTTGCCATGATGTAACTCCAAAGGTGGACAAGAAATCGAAAAAAATTGCTCCATTGATTTGAAATTGATAATTCTAAATTTGCTCCTCATTGACTTACATTGTAGGCTACGGTAAAACAGCTCTCAAAGTCACTCTATAACACGTAAACGAACACAAACAAAGCTAATTCAGACAATATAGAACATCACCAAACCCAGTACTGTTTTTTTTTTAAATACAATTGTTAATTTCCTGCTGATTTTACTATTTGAAGATCCGGATCCGGATCCGCAAATCCAGTCCAGGTTTTCTTCTTAATAAAAATAGCAAAATCAGCAGGATTCTTTTAAAAATATATATATATTTATTTAAAAAACAAACAGTACTGGGTTTGGTGATGTTCTATCAACTTTGTTTGTGTTTGTTTATGTGCTAAAAGAGTGACTTTGAGAGCTGTTTTACTGTACAATGTAAGTCAATGAGGAGCATATTTTGAATTATCAATTTCTAATCAATGGAGCGATTATTTTTGATTTCTTGTCCACCTTTGGAATTACATCATGGCAAGGTAACTACACAACCCAAACCTCTACCAAAGTGGTCTTGCCTTTTAACCCTAACCCAGATATTTTGTATCTGGTGGTCTAAATTGTATGTGCTAGAATATGGTTCTCAAATGTTTTTTAAGTTCAAGGATCCCCATAACTCTCAGAGTGTGCAAATGGAACCAAATGGACCAGTAAGGGTCCATTTGGACCCCTTCAAGGAACCCTAAGGGTCCCTGGACGGACCCCATTTTCAGAACCTGGGCTGGAACTGTAGTTGTGTCACGATAATACTAACTGAACACACAAAATAAAAAAAACAAGTCTTATGTCTACTTCATGGTCTTTTATTTGGCTTTCAGGTGTCATTACATCAGTGAAGAGAGACAGACAGACAGACAAAAAGACAGATAAGACAGGTAGGCAGACAGACAGGCAGGTACAGTATCAATACAACGCCTGTGACATTTAAACGGGTTAGTTCATATCAGGTCTGTTTGTGTCTTCCTACGGTATCTCCTCTGGTTTAAAAGCACTTTTAAAGCTTTGCTCTACTTCTGTATGACATCAAAAGAAACATTTTATTTTAGAGAAAAGAAAATTTCAAACATTAAAGCATCACTTTTCTCATTGGTCCTAGCGTTTGTTTTCTACTTCCTCTACTTTTTTTTCCTACTCAGTGTAAATAGCAAGAGGTAGGTGTCTGGAAATCTTATATAAAATGTATTGGTGTAACACTATTTAAAAATATGACTGCATATGTATGTACTCGATATGGCTCATAGGACAAACTGTTATGGCTTATTTAAACAGGACGAACTCTGTTATGGCTTATTACAGTATGCCAAGTAGACATAAATAATATGGCTAACTCTGGTATAGCTTATTTAAATAGAACAAACTTTGTTATGGCTTATCTAAATAGGACGAACTCTGTTATGGCTTATTACAATATGGCAAGTAGACATAAATAATATGGCTAATAGGCAAAACAATGGAAAAAGTGGATCTTTCTTTCAAGTACAAACATTCATTAGTTGAACATGTTGGTCCATTTACAAATGTTTGGATTTACTGAGGAGTGCACTTTTTCAAATGCTCTCCTGTATTAATATGGCTATGCATTGTTTCAGTATTTTCAGGTGGATTTCAGTATTCCAAATATAAAATGTAAATATTGGATTTGAGTAAAGGATATTCTCCTGTGAGTTCATTTCAGTGCTTATAATCCTTCCTTTTTGCCGAAAATACACCATTTTTATAAATTCTAACAAATTCTACCTGACATGGTCACATCATTCAACTACAAAACAAAAAACAAACAGAATCCAACAAATTCCACACATATGGAAATGAGGGTGGAGGGATAAAATGACAATAATTATAATATTAACAGCAATAATAATAACATCTGTAAATGGTTTTGGCAGCGTTTCCCTGTCCCTGCCAGAACTGCAGCAAGGGAAACCAATTCATACAAAACGAAGGAAGAAAGTTCTATAAAAAGAACAGCCGAGGTTATCATCAACGTCGGCATCTCTCAAACATAATATATTCTTTTTGTTCTGTTTTTAATCATTTTCTCTACTTGGTAAAAACGTGTCGGTCATTTTAAACCAACAGAAGGCAGGAGGTTCATTTGAGGTATTCAGAAAGAAGGGAAAGGCAGTTTGTGACCCCTGGAACTACAGTAACACACGACTTGCGTCCTTGAGGACAGTTTGAACGTCACTGTCCACTAGAGACAGACAGCAGTATAACTACCAGGTCACCTTCTGCTGGTACAGAGGTGACCGCCACACTGCTCTGTAGTGTGCGAATGACGTTAAGAGTTTCGAAACACACAACAAGTAGTTACTGCTGCTCGACTGTTTGTAACCTCTCTACAGTGTCCTGAACATGCCGACTCAGCTGATACTGGCAGCTAACACGGGTCTACCATGGAGACCTTGGTGTTCTAGACTGACATTTTTCAAAATCCTTCATTGGTATTACATCATAGGTTAGAAAAGCCTACTAATGACAGACCTGACAAGAGCTGTCCACACCAAGCACTATAACTATCACTAAAGGGGTGGGGACTCAATTATTATTAAATATTTATCGTTCACCGCTGCTGTTGTTCATTATAGTTGTGTTGCGGACTCTGCCATTCACTTAAGTTAGAAGAATTTTAAAAACTAGATATTTATATGTATAGTTATACTGCTTGCTGTGTACGGCCCTGAAGTGAAAGTCTCTTCAGCAGCGTTCTTCAAACTTTTTATGCACAAGACACACCAATGGGCAGGTCAAACATCTCAAGGCACACCTGAAAACAGCTGATCTACAAGCTCACAGTGTGTCGCGATGCAAGGCGCTGTGAGAACAAAGTGCTGATATAAAAGATAATTCATATGTTTTTGTATAGTTGTATATATTGCAACAATAATGTGTGGCTGTTGAACCACTGCTCTACAGGAAGACTACTGAATAGAGCACAGCTTAAGTCGTTCATGTTTACAGGAGCCTGTAGGGATCTGTGGACTTGTCCTTTAGTCAGGGGAGACACATCGGTACTAAAGACATTCAACCAGACAATCTGTACACACACAGATATTCCTGTGCTTATAAGTCACGAATTAAAAAGAGCAGAAAGCTTATTTCAATATCTATGTTAGAATCTGTAAGAGGCATTTGGTCATAGGATGTCTGCTATTCAAAGACAGTTATTTGGCAATTTTTTGTTTTTCTCCATCCATACAAAAAGAGGGCTTCTTGTGACAAAAATATGAAAATATATGACTTCTCTTGAAATCAACATACAAAACGTTAAAAAGGAGCTTTGTATTAGAACTAATGAAAACTGAAACTTTACCAGTGACATTAATCTTTTGGTTAAACTTCATCGACCAGCTTTTCGGTTCCAAGTTCTTGGCTTTGTTACCATGGCTATACTTCAAAAACAGCGTACAATGAAGTGTAATGAAAAAGAAACACATCTATACGGATAACTGTCAATCCTGGAAAAGTCTTGAAAAATAATCTTAGATCTTTGGAAATCCTGCAACTTCGGTTTTCAAAGAATAATTTTGGGATGTTTGGCTGAAACTGAGCTCTACGGGAAAAAAGCTAGAAGGTGAACAGAACATGTCCTGTACATCATTATGCATTTGTCACATAAGAAATGATACAGAATCTTGGCAAAAGTAACTCCTTCATATTTTCATTAAACCACATGGGAAAGGGCCTGGAAGCGTGTCTGTTTCCTCCATCACAAAGAGAGAAACATTGCACGTCATTCCATAATGTCCTCATGTTCCTGCCGCGTGAAAGATCTTCTACTGACGTCTGTCTGCTCTGCTGAGGTAGCGGAGCATGTTTGGTCTGGTATGGGATAACCTCTGACCTGGTTCTAACCAGGGTGGAGGTGCTGGTTTTGAGCCATTACAGGCAGACAGACAGACAGACAGACACGCCACAGTCGAACTCCGGCCGTTGGAGATAACACATCTTGTACAATCATCCAAAAAAGATGGAGGGATAAGTGAAGAGGGACAAGAGATGAGCAGCTTGTGGAGCAGAAGGTGTTGTGTGGTGGAACATGGCGGTCCTCACTGAAGCTCTTCTCTATACCCTCTCTTCTTCTTCCATCTCTCCTTATTTCACTGCGGACTCATCTCTACTCCCAGTAGATGTTATAGACGGTCAAACATCTTCCTCGGTCTCCATTAGGCCTAATTTATACGCCGTAGTACGATGGCGTCGCTTTCCGACAAGAACAGAACGTGTTCTTGTTGGTGAGCGACAGCAACGTGCAATGGAGCACGAATGAACCTTCATGAAGTACAGGGTTGTCCTCGTAATAAAGAGTCTGGCTCCATGATGCACATGCTTCTAACCTCAGGTCTTAAAGGTATTGAGTTTCTGAGGCGCTGTAGAAACTAATCAAGGATTCAATGGATTTAGCATTCATAGCTATAGATCAAAGTCACATTCTTCCTTCAATGAGCCCCGCTTTAAGAGGCAGAGAAGGGGTTCAGACCAGCGACACTCACAACACCAAGGCTCCTGTTTCTTCTCAGGCAGGAATTCAACAGGAATGTGTGTGTCGTTGGGAGGCGGAGGTCGGGCGTGGCGGCGACTGGCACAGGACACTGGCATCGGCAACACAGGGCATTAAAAAACATCAACTTAAAGAGGCGGAGGGGCCCCGCGGGACCTTTTGGTTCTGAGGTAGGTTATGCTAAACGAGCAGCATGAGGCACCGTTACCTTGGTTACCTGGCTAGCTGTGGCATTTGGGCGCCAAGCTGAGGTAGCTATCTTTGGAGGTAAAGAGTTTTGGTGGCGGAGGCAAGAAAGGTGGAGCAAGGAAGGGAGGGGAGGGGATAGACAACCAGCTGGGTCTGCAGCCTCCTGCCATGCCAGGAGGCTAAGGGTCATCACCATAATGACCGTGTTCCTCTGTGTTCACCAGCTGACCAGCGGAATCCCTTTGGTACTGGCCTCAGAAGGTTCCAAGGGAACCGTCTATCTTGGACTAACTTCTCATGGACCTCTGAGCCCCCTGTCCACTGGTCAGACTGGCTGAAGGCCTCAGTGTCTCTGGGTTTGGCAGAAACTTGGAACTTGGCACCATTGGCGACAAACTCAAAAAAATGACTCAAACAGAACCGGGGGCAAAATATTTTGGTTTAACAAGGAACGTCTGTGGTGTTGGGGGTCCAACGCCTGATGCCTTCTACCACACAAGGAACAACATTTATTTGGCGTAATTTGTAAAACTAAATTGATATGAATTATGAAGACTGGAGGTTAATTTGAGTTATGATTTGCAGTGGTGCTTCATACTTCGCTGTAAACAAACAGCAACAGGAAGTAAACAAAGCTTAAATTAACATTCAAATGTCCATCTTTTATCCTTTTGCGGTAGAAGGCACTCTATGGACGTCCTCAGGCAAGTACATCATCATCTTCATCTTTTCATCGATACCCTCAAACTTATAATATTCTAATCTCATTCATTCCCTTTAGGCAGACTGGTTCTAAGGCTTTGGTTGGCAGGTTGGAGGGACTGCAGACCAGCTGGTTTGAGGGTAGTGGTGGTTGTAGACGGGGTGGGGGTAGGTTGGGATGTTTGGTGTGAGGGTGGGGGTAGGTAGGGGTGGTTGGAGAAAGGGAAGGGTTAGGTAGGGGTGTTTGGAGATAGGGTGGGGTTAGGTAGGGGTGTTTGGCGTCAGGTTTGGGGGTTAGGGTAGGGGTAGTGGGTGGTGTTTTGGTGCGGTGTTAGCCAGTGCCTGTGCCAGACTGCTGCTCCACCTGAATGTGGCAGTTGGAGGATGAGGGAGGGGCGGGGTCTCGTCCTACAACCATCGATGGAGCTGGAGCGCGTCTCTGTGGCGGGAGGAGTGAGACATGGTCAATACATGTGATACTAAATAATTAAGGTAGGGTAAGTGATATTTTTTGGTTAAAACAAAAAGTATTTTGTTAAACGTTTAAAGCACTATAGTCTGATAGTAATCATTGCTATAGAGTGTTTGTTCAGTAACAGGAGTCTCCCCGTCTCTCCAGCTCTTTAATAAACAGAAAATACATATTCCGGTAGATGTCAAAATCTCAGCCAATCAGGAGAAAGTACTCATTTTTAAGCTTCATTTTTATAGTGTTCCAGTTCCAATTTTGCCTGCTCATTTCTTAGTGTCATCACTTCCAATTTCACTTGTTTAATCTATATCCTGATTGAGTTCTCTATCCTGATTGGATAAAATTGGAAATGAAACTGAAACGAAAATGCATTTTCTGTTTTATAAAGAGCTGGAGAGACAAGGAGACTCATTTTACTGAACAAACACTTTATAGCAATGAGTACTATCAGAATATAGAGCTATTTAACACTTATTTTAACCAAAGAAAATCACTTACCCTACCTTTAACACTTAACTTGAGCATGAGTGAGTGAGTGAGTGAGTGAGTGAGTGAGTGAGTGAGTGAGTGAGTGAGTGAGTGAGTGAGTGAGTGTGTGTGTGTGTGTGTGTGTGTGTGAAAGCATACCTGTGCCATGAGTTCTATAGCTTCAGGTATATGTATGACACCCTCTTTAAGGGCCGCTGGTCTGTGTCCTAGGGGCCCTCCATTGCCTTCCTGTGACGGGGCCCAGCCATTCTGGGTTCCCTTCTTACAGAAGAGGAAACTGTGGAGAGACAGACACATGCGTATCAATGACAGACACATATCACTCCAACAGACCCACATGCGTCACTGTGTCACACAGACAGACAGACAGACAGACTGGCATGGTGCCCATGCCGCAGCACAGCCGTTGCCAATAACCACGGAGAGAGCACCCATCTTGTTTGTCATGTTTTATTGCTCAAATAAAGCTGTCCTCGTTAATTAACTTGTCATCGTTTGTTAACTGTCACCATGTTGCCCTTCACAGAGCGGCTGCATGCACACAGATGCACAGATCACTGGAGCAATGAGCTCATGATGTGTGAAATGTGTTGAAGTGTGCTGTTATTAATAACCTGGTTGACATGGTTTTTAGTCATTATTAATATATCTGTTGTGTTAAACACACTGCGATTACACATTAACACCTTAACCTGTTCAGTGTTCATTTTGACAGCAATTATCACTTTATTTATCCATGTATAGTATACAAAAAAAAGACATACATATTTGTACTGTACTCAACATATTGACAGCAAATTTTGATTTAGTTTTAGCCATACTGTAGGCATAGTCTTTTGAATAAAATTCCATTTCGTTTTAGTCACATTTTAGTCATCTGAAATGTTTTAGTTTTAGTATAGTTTTATACATCTTAAAATATAAAATATTATAAGATTTTAGTCAACTAAATCTACAGTTGATTTAGTCGACTAAAATGTATTTTGGCGGGCCGTGATGGCGTCGTAAAGCCTGATTTATACTGGCGGAAATAGCAGATCTACCGCCGGAACTAGCAGATCTACAAGCTCACAACGTGTTATACTGTAGATCCGCTATTGTGACACCCACGTGCAGCCAAGCATAAAATGACTTCTCAAGTTTTTTTTGTTGACAACATTGTCAATATATTTAGTCATAGTTTTAGTCATCATAGCTTTAGTTTTTATTTAGTTTTTGTCAGTGAAAAAGTTAGTTCATAGTTTTAGTCAACGAAATTAACACTGACCTGTTTAACATAATGATGCCATGAGTTTTTTTTAAATAATTTTTGTATCCCTCGATTTTGTAACCCTTTTTTCACCCGGTGCCAATTTGCTAAGTGATCCTGGGCGCTACACTCCCCCCACCAGCCTAGGGAGGACAGGGCCGAGCTCATGCCTCCTTCAATGCATGAGAGCCAACTGACCTTCTTGTCACCTGACAGGGGGGAGTTTCCCTGGCTGGACGTAGCGCGTGGAAGGAACACGTTATTCCAACCAGTTCCCTTCCCCTCCATCAGGCGCCCCGGCTGACCAGGGGGAGGCAGTATAGTGACCAGGATTACTACATGTTTTTATGAGGGTATTAACTACCCTAGGAGACACGGGGAGAACATGCAAACTCCACACAGAGTGGGCGCCATGAGGGTTTTTATAAACAGACAATGATCTCATTATGATTGATGATGATGATGATGATGATGATGATGATGATGATGATGATGATGATGATGATGATGATGATGACGACGACGACGGACGATGATCGTACCTTCGTCTGTAACCGAATATGAGGAAGAGGAGACAGCAGATGATGCAGGCCATGGAGATGTGAACTCCAATCACCACACCTGTTATTGATCCATCGTTGCCCTGATCACAGTTACACTGACCACCTGAACAATAACAAATACACACATCAGATACATAGGTATTATTTTCTGTTTGTTTGTTTGTTTGTTGGGGGGGGCGCAGTTTATGCCTAGATAGGAGAGTAGGAGAGACAGACAATAGCATAGAGGGACTGAGGGAGATAGTGTAGGAGAGACAGACAATAGGAAAGCTGAGAGACAGACAGCGTAGGAGAGACAGACAATAGCACAGCTGAGAGACAGACAGCGTAGGAGAGACAGACAATAGCACAGCTGAGAGGGAGACAGTGTAGGAGAGACAGACAGTAGCACAGCTGAGAGACAGACAGTGTAGGAGAGACAGACAGTAGCACAGCTGAGAGACAGACAGCGTAGGAGAGACAGACAGTAGCACAGCTGAGAGGGAGACAGGGTAGGAGAGACAGACAATAGGAAAGCTGAGAGACAGACAGTGTAGGAGAGACAGACAGTAGCACAGCTGAGAGGGAGACAGTGTAGGAGAGACAGTCAATAGGAAAGCTGAGAGACAGACAGTGTAGGAGAGACAGACAATAGGAAAGCTGAGAGACAGACAGTGTAGGAGAGACAGACAGTAGCACAGCTGAGAGGGAGACAGTGTAGGAGAGACAGTCAATAGGAAAGCTGAGAGGGAGACAGATTAGGAGAGACAGACAATAGGAAAGCAGAGAGGGAGACAGTGTAGGAGAGACAGCCAATAGGAAAGCTGAGAGGGAGACAGATTAGGAGAGACAGACACAGCTGAGAGGGAGACAGTGTAGGAGAGACAGCCAATAGGAAAGCTGAGAGACAGACAGCGTAGGAGAGACAGCCAATAGGAAAGCTGAGAGTGAGACAGCGTAGGAGAGAAGGTTCTGGAGGAGGTGGTCTTACCTCCATTGTTTTGGTCACTGGTTCCAGTGTCGGCCAGGGAGACCAGTCGGGTGGTGGGGGCACCGTCTCCGTTCCCGTTGAACGCTAGCAGTTTCAGCTCGTATATAGCAGCCGGCTCTGCAGGGAAAACATTGTTATGAGTTCATTAATTTGTAACATCAATGAATCAATGAATGTTCCATAATCTGCGTTCATTTAATTCAAATATTTGAAACATTTCTATATTTTCTATCAACCAAATGATCAAAGTATGTTTCATGCTCTCATAATATCATAACAATATTAAAAATATGCTACTCATACTCAACACTTTTCAAAACAAAAGCTTCAAAGTGCTTCACAACAAACAGATAAAAGAAATGAAAAACAACTACACAACTTGAAATAAATAAGAAATAAATAAAGCGCAAATAAATCAATAGTTTATAGTTTTATTTTTACTTTATTTTGTGAGCTCTTGTCAACTGAATATCCTGATACGAAAATACCTTTGTATATTAAAAATAGACTTTCAAACGTGATTTAAAAGAAGAAGCCTAGTCACATTTAGACCTCAACTTGAACTGAGGAACAGCTGTCAAGCTGTCAGGTGAAAATACAGCTACTGTAGACACCACTGAAGGGCTTTATAAGATCAAATACGTTATGAAACAGAGAAGCTAAAGCCTAATGTATACTCCGCAAGTCCTCATGACAACAGTGTTGCTTGCTGACACAGATCATCAACATGTCATGATGCGTTGTTAGCTTTTAGAGCTGTTCTTGTCAGCAAGAAATGGAGCATAAATGTAACTTAAAATAGAGGTAATATGATGATACTAGCACACTAATAGTATAGTTAGAATAGAATAGAATAGAATAGAATAGACTTACCAAGGTGTGAGATGGTGTGTGTGTTGATCTGTCCTGGGAACGTCTCCTCTCCCTGGAAGTCTGCGTGGGGAACCCCGCGGTATCCCAGTCTGAAGCCCTCCACCTTCCCTGGTTTACTGGGAAGCTCCCAGTACACCTGCATGGCAGTCTGGTTCAACACCTTAGTGAAGAAACTGGGAGCGGACGGCACTAGAGGGACGGAAGGACAGAAAGACAGACAGACAGACATGTGGGTTTTAATAAACAGACAGAAGCTTTATGAACTGACCGTGATTTTATTTATTAGTGGTGATTTTTAGTACTGTAGTATGTTAGCATTCTTTTAACTAGGAGTTGTTTTAGATTATAGTAAGCCAGTGGAACAAAATGTCCTTTTTATTTCGCAATTACGCATTTCATGTATTGTTGAATGACAATAAGGCTATCTATCTATCTATCTATCTATCTATCTATCTATCTATCTATCTATCTACAGTATCTATCTATCTAAATACATGTATAATCAAACACATTGTGTTTCTTTGAAGACTAAATACATTTATAATCAAAACAATCAGCCGTTTGGCTGTTGACTGGCTGACCAAAAAGATAAAAAAACATCAGATTTTATTGTAACTAAGGAGGTGAGGAAGGGAGGAGGTGATTCAGTAGGAGCTAGGAAAGGAGGAGATTATACTAAGAAGGTGAGGAGGTGAGGGGTGTATTTAATATGTATGCCTCAACATTTATAAAATGTAAAAAAAAATGTACTCTATATGGAAATATGTTTAGCAATCAAAATACAGTATATATTTCTTAGATAATTATAGTTAGGCTCACATATTACTGATCATTTTCAAACAACATTTTGACATCATTTCTTTTGAGCTCTGTCTCCTGTGTTAAATTTCCAGAGGTGACCTACCGCCCCCTAGTGTTGTGGCGATGACAGTGCTGGACTGCTGGCTGGCTCCCAGTGGGGAGTAGGCCTTCAGGTAGATGGAGTAGGTGGTGGCCGCTTCCAGGGTGGAGAATTCATGTTGGAATGTGTCCTTACTGACGGCCTCCTGCAGCTCTTTGCTGTCTGGTTCTGTACAGGAAGCAGATGGGTCAGGTGTCAGGGAACAAATACATACGAGTGCAACAACACACTATAACACCACAACAACACACTATAACACCACAACACACACTATAACACCACAACACACACAATAACACCACAACACACACAATAGGATAAACCTGAAAATGTATTTTCTGTTTACTAAAGCAGTGGTTTTCAACCAGTGGTCCAGGGACCACCAGTGGTCCTTGAGGGGTTTCCAGGGGGTCCCCAGCCAAATGAATAGTTAGGAACCAAATTGACCCTTATATGTGTCTGTAACTCTGAGAGTGTACAAATGGAACCAAATGGACCCGTTAGGGTCCATTTGGTTCCATTTGTACACTCTCAGAGTTAAATGAACACTAATGATGATGATACAGTGTAGATTAAGACCCCCAAGAAATCAAAATGGTTGAGTCCCTGGCATATCTTTTCAAATGGGGGTCCGTGGGCTAATATGTGTCAATTTGGGGGTCCTTCACATGGAAAAGGTTGAAAACCACTGTACTAAAGAACTGGAGAGACTGAGAGATGCATGCTAGTAACTCAACAAACACTCAATAGCAATGATTACTATCAGAATATAGAGCTATTTAACGTTTATCGGGCGGCAGGGGCTCAGGAGGAAGACAGAGCGTTGGGCTTGGGAATCGGAAGGTTGCCGGTTTGATCCTCGGCTCCCCCTGGATTCGTGTGAAAGTGCCCTTGAGCAAGTCACTTAACCCCTAAACTGCCCCCAATGAGCAGGTTAATGCCTCGTTTCCCTCTGCCATGTGAGTGTGAATGCCTGAATGTAATGCAAATTGTGAAGCGCTTTGGAGAAAGGTGCTATATAAATGTACCATTTAAAATTCCCCCCCAACATCCCTGAATTCTAACCTCATTATAAGATATCTTAACTTCGGTCTCTACACAGTTAAAAAAAATACCCTTACAGGGTAACATGTACACAATCTTCAGAGATAAATTAACACACAAAAGATTTCACTGTGTGTTTTCTACGGCATATAAAATATCAACAACAGTATGGCCCGACCTTAAAGGAGGAGTTCACCCAAAAAATTACTTATTTTCTATCAATTACACACCCCATGAAGCCTTGATTTCATGGATTTATTTTTGTTTTTGTGGCATTCCTAAGACAATAATTTGATGACCGTGTGTATTTCCGGTAGGAGACACAAATAATCTACTTTGTGTCTCCTACCGGATACATTAGCCGGTACGAGACGGGAATCAAATTATTAGATTAGGAATGCGACAAAAACAAAAAATAATCCATGGATTCAAGGCTTCATAGGGTGTGCAATTGATAGAAAATAAGTCATTTTTTGGGTGAACTCCTCCTTTAAGGGATTAATAACACTTATGGCACATTCTTTCTTTGACAAATTATTTCACTGTGTACTTTCTATATATAATTCTGTCCAACCGACCTCCCAGCATCCGGATGTGCAGCACGTAGCCAATGATGTGCTCCGACAGCTCGGGGGCGGGATGGTCCCAGCTCAGCTGCAGGCCCGTGGAGGAGAGGGGCGTGGCCTTCAGGTTGGCGGGGGACTGTGGGAGCAGGGTGGACTGTGAGATGGCCAGGCGGGCAGAGGCCTGGTTGGTGCCGGCGCTGTTCTCAGCGATGCACTGGTAGATGGCCTCGTCTTCGGCCTTGATCTTCGTTATGGCCAGAGTCCTGTAGACGGAGACAAGGAGTCAGGCTAGATCGTTGAAAGGACATTTGGAAGCTTAGGATAGATTACAGTTACAACATGACTTGTTTGTTCATGAGCAGTGGTGGGAAAAGTACTCAAATGTTTTACTTGAGTAAAAGTATCAATACTGCAATGTAGACGTAAAAAGTCCGGAATTCAACATTTCCTTGAGTAAAAGTACAAAGGTATTGGTATAAAAATGTACTTAAAGTACCAAAGGTAAAAGCACTAAAATGTTTGAAAATAGCCGATCTACAAGCTCACAATGCGTCGCGATAGATCGGCTATAAATGACTGGAGGCAGAGATGTAGTTTACCCTGAAATTCCCAACAGGGTCGCTACAATATATTGTATATGGAATTTGGGAGAAATGAGGATAATGATGAAGCTTGTCTGTGCGTACGTGTTGCCGTTGGTGAGCTTCACGTTGTCTCCTGGAGTCAGGATCTTTCCGTTCTTCAGCCAGATGAGGTGAGGCTCCGGGACGCCCTGTGCTGTGCAGGTAAACACAGCACTGCCCCCTGCAGGCCTGGAGACAGACTGGGGCCACTGCTGGAACTCTGGGGGGGCTGGGGGGAGGGGGATAGAGAGAGAGAGAGAGAGAGAGAGAGAGAGAGAGAGAGAGAGAGAGAGAGAGGATTTAACTTTCAACAACATTTCAAGGACCACCACTTTGGTATGCATTCGGCTACGGACCCCCATAACTCTCAGAGTTACAGTCCTGTAAGGGTCCATTTGGTTGTTACTAACTGTCCTAACTGTTGTCCTAACTGTCAGTAATTTACTTGGGGACCCCTTGGAACCCCCTCAAGGGCCCCTGGGGGTCCCCAAACCCCCTAAACCTCTGGACTACAATGACCTACAAAGCCTACAAAGTGCAGTAAACTATGTAAACAATTAAACGGATGAGAAAAAGGCTTTAAAGTGTTTCAATTGACCAGCCAAATATATGTATTATATATTAGGTTACATAGGTTATATGTATATACTGTAAGTCAGGGGTTTTCAACAGGGGGTCCGGGACCCCTAGGGGGTCCTCAGAGTTACTACAGGGGGTCCGCCAAATCTTTGTGATTTTTACATTAACCACTTCAACGAAGCATCCCTATTCTGAGGAGAACTTTAGCCAAAATAGCAGATCTACAAGCACACAACGCCTCGCGCTGCGAGGCGTTGTGCGCTTGTAGATCTGCTATTTTCGGCAAAGAGGTTTGGTGTAGGGGGGGGAAAAGAGCAGACCAAGTACAGAGTGGGTCAAGTTTACTTAGTATGGACGGTTTATGTGCAGGTTAAAAGTCTGAAAACACACGTTAACATGAATCCAACACTGATGACAGTGTCTGTCAAACAAGTCTATGAAGCTATCTATGAAATCTATGAAAAGATTATATTCTATACAATATATATTGGGGGTCCCTACTTTATGTCTCTCTCTCAGCCAAGGGGTCCTTGGCCTGAAAACGTTGGAGACCCCTGCTGTAAGTGATACAGCATTCATTGTATATCTGTTCTTGTTTACACCCCCAAATCATGAAGGCTAAGTTGACCTTTGAGATGATGCTTGTAATGCAGCTGCAGCACTCTGTTCTGTTGATGTCATTTCCTACAGCAGTCAGTAGAGGGCGGCAGAGACATCCAGGTCTCACTAGCAGGACTACTATATTTAAAAGGACTGACAATAGTTGATGTGGTTTAATATAAAAAGTGTTCTAATGTTCTGTGTGTCGACGGCGTTCTGTAATAACACCATCACAACAGTCTGACAACACAAACAAACAGCAACAGAACCTAGAAGAGAAGAGAAGAGAAGAGAAGAGAAGAGAAGAGAAGAGAAGAGAAGAGAAGAGAAGAGAAGAGAAGAGAAGAGAAGAGAAGAGGACAGGTGCTGTCTCGCCACCCCATCATCTCCATAGCAACACAATAGCGCATGAGTGTGTGAAGCCCCTCCCCTCTGTCTCCAGCGTGTCATTGTCATCTCCCTGGGAATGAACCCGGGGAGGGGGGAGGGAGGGACAAGGGTCAAAGGGCAAGGGGGCAGAGGGGGGGTGTGCACTTGAAAAGGGTGCCATTAATCAGTGTGTGTGTGTGTGTGTGTGTGTGTGTGTGTGTGTGTGTGTGTGTGTGTGTGTGTGTGTGTGTGTGTGTGTGGGGGGGGGGGGGCCTCTGTGACTTTCATTAAGAGAAAAGCAGTGATATAAAAGTTGAGGTGGTGAGGGGGTCCAATCCACACACACACACACACACACACACACACACACACACACACACACACACACACACACACACACACACACACACACACACACACACACACACACACACACACAGTGTGACTGAAATGTTGTTGCCATGTTTGATAGTATATTGTGCGTTAGTGTGTGTGTGTGTGTGTGTGTGTGTGTGTGTGTATATTATGTGGTTTATCAGCCATTTCAAGGGAGAGCTGTTATAGGTCTAAAGTGAACCAACGAGATAACATGTTTATTTGTTTACATATTTTTGTTTGCCTCTCTCCTCCCAGCATCTAACTCAGTTAGACCAGTCAGAATGGCACCACTTATACTGGTTCATCTAAAATCTCACATTTGTCTATCGTTCCTGACAGTCTGTGTGCTTTTCACTTCAACTCAAGCTGCCGAGATGAAATCGAGTTAGCTTAATTGTGTGTGTTGGGGGTGGGGGTGGAGGTGGGGGGGGCTACTTCACACCAGAGAAGAGTTTTCCATTGTTAGAATGAACTGTGTTTGTGCGCGCATCTGTCCTCACGTCACACTTGAACTTGAGACAGATCATTATTTTGGCAGTCTAGTCGCCAACCACAATGCAAACACACTGCGTCCACCCCTAAAAACATCACAACCACACTAAACTAGCACTGAACAATTCATTGAAAAAATGATCAAAATCGCAATATGAACTTCTGCCATTTCCAAATCGCAGAGGCTGCAATTAATTTCATTACATAGACTTCTAAACACAGTGTTCTAGTGTTTAAGTAATATTTGTTCCATGAATCAAGTACAATACTCATTTCACCCTAAAAAGAATCACCTTCAAAACAACCCTTTTTTGCACGTTTAGCTCACTGTCTAGAAGTCACATTCATACTACATATATATATATCTATACATACTGCATATACTTTACATTACTGCTGACAATTTTCCATTGTCTTGACCTTCCAAGAAGCCAGTGGTTTCCATTAATTTTAGCATGGTATGAAAATGCACTTACAGAGACTTGGAACTTGCTTGAGATATGAGGTATTACAACACAGTGAACTTTAAGTCACCTTTACTGCTGTCAAAGTAATGGCGTGGATTGATTTGAATGTGTCTTGGCAAAAATCGTCCATGGAGAAAAGCTGGTTTCATGAATGAAATTCAGATGTGCATGATTTCCTCATGGTGATGTGAATATTAGGTGTAGAAGCAGATAATTTTAAAGTGGGCTTACCGTATCACCTACGTACAATAACTGCACGGTCAAACAGCAGTGAGGAGCTAGAGCTGCTTAGAGTGAGCTCAGCTGAGCTCGTTTACATCCAGTTGTTGGTATTTAGCTGTTATGTGGAAGATGTTTGATGCATGTTGGAATTGGCTCTATGCACAGCAGCCCTATTGTAAGACATTCACAGGTGTTACCAATGATACTAATGAAGGCTCTGTTCCATTCTGGTCAGACAGAGTCAGGGTGCTGGTATTGTGCACGTTGGCTCACTGGAAACACTCCCAAATGTCCCTTTACGGGTGTGTAACTCTGAGAGTGTAGAAATGGAACCAAATGGACCCTTACGGGTCCATTTGGTTCCATTTCTACACTCTCAGAGTTATGGGGGTTGTGGAAAAAAATGAGAGCCACTGTGCTACACTAAACGGAACAGAGCATTCATTAGTATCATTGGTAACACCTGTGAAGGAAGTGATAATATGGCTGCTGTGCATAGAGCCTATTGGGCAATATTGTGACGATAACTTTTCAACAATTGTGTGGCGTTGTGAGATTGTAGATCTGCTAGTTCCACTATTTTCAACGAGAAAAACTTAAAAGACATCACTTATGCCATATGCTATCTAGTCTCAAATCACAATATCCATATAACATCTATATACTTCCCAGACGTGTCTGTCCTGAACAAACGCACGGAACACATCCTATGTCGCTACAAGAAATGTTTCTTTCACACCCGTTGTTTCACATATTTAGCAAAATCCGTGCTTTTGAAAGAGCAACTGAATATTGATGAGCAAAAGAAGTTGTCCGAGAGCCCCCCCTGTCTGTGAACTTGAATGCCATAGTGACGCCATTAGCATACGCGGTACCATGTGACGTGTGATTGGGTTTGTTCACACAATGATAATAGTGTGATATGTTTACCATGTGAAGTCTTCAGTCTAAACAGATGCAGAGTAGGGTGCTAATATGTGCATATCTCCCTGGGAAACAGCAGGCCCTCCCCTCGCAGACACAGAGCCGGTGTGTGTGTTGTAAGACACTGACCCCCCCGTCCCCGTCTGTCTGCCTCTACATGACCCTCGACCCCTGAACTTGGCCTTGCCTCTGTCTGCGGCTGGCAGCTGGGACAGGGACAAGTGCTGTGCCGTGAGCCAGGGGTCTCTGTCTGTCCATCCGTCCGTCCATCCGTCTGTCTGTCTGTCTACCTGTCTGTCTTTAAAGGAGCATATTGTACCATCCTTTTTTTTAATTCGATCCTTTGTCACTGTTACTTTGATTGGATTCATTCCTCAAAAAAGAAAAAAAAAACATTTTGAAAACTTCTTTGTTATGTTTGTCTATTCAAAATTGTTATTGATGGCCGATGCTGCTCAAACCATGATCTTAAAACACTTGAGCCCTATTTACACTTTGTCATATGACTGTGTCTCATGAAAATAGCAACATTGCACATCTACAAGCTCACTGTGACCTTTTAGATCAGCCATGTTTTTGACAAAATTAACCTACAGTATATTCTATGCTCACAATTTCGGACGCTAGTGGTTAAACACCTAAAAATCACACCAATCCTTATACCACACTTCATCAAAATGTTGCATTAGATTTAAAATGTTAGGTCCCTTGTACCATATGTCCTATACGCATGTGTGAATGGAACTGGGGGTGGTGGTGGTGGTGGGGGGGGATAAGCATATGGCACAATGGACCTAAATTAAAAAATCTAAGTGAAAACACCAAAAATCAGAATGTCATTTTGATGTGGTTAGTTTCATGTGATTTTGAGGTGTTTAGGATGTGTTTCTGAGGCATCAGACTTCAATAATCCTCATGAGTATGCCCACATATCTCAATATTAAAAAAATATATTTAAAAAACTAAAAACTAAAATGGTTTTGATGAATTAAACCTTATGTAAGGTTGACAAAGTACCCACATGTCAAAATTGACTGCAGTTGCCTCTCTTATCTAGACTCCAACAACTGTAATGATCATATCCTCGATCAGTGACAATTAAGGAGTCCAGGGATCAGATCCTAGATCAGTCACATTACAATCAACCAATAGTAAGCAGTACATTCTCTAGCCAAACCTCTAGCCAAGTCAAAAACCTTGGTGTAGTCATGGACTCAGACCTAAACTTAAACAGCCACATTAACACAATCACTTAAGTCAGCCTACTATTACTGTACCTAAAAATACAGCACGAGTTAAAGGACTTATGTCTCAAACGTGTCCATGCATTCATCTTCAGTAGACTTGACTACTGTAACGGTACAGGTCTCCCTAGAAAATCTATCAGACGACTGCAGTTGATTCGGAACGCTGCTGCTGTTCATATCATGAACCATCCAGACCTCTCAGGTCATCTGAGAAAGGTCTGCTTTCTGTCCCTAAAACCATAAATAAACGTGGGGAAGCAGCATTTAGTTTTTATGCACCACGTATCTGGAACAAACACCCAAAAAACTGCAGGTCTGCTGCCACACTTATTTCTTTTAAAACACAACTAAAGACCTCTCTGTTTGCTGCTTCCTTTTGAGTTATTTTCTTTTTCTCTTTTCTTTTCTCTTCTGCACTGTAACTGTATCGGTACATATTTTACTCCTTTAGTTTTATGCATCCTAATGGCATTTTATAATTGTGTTTCCTATGCTTGATGTTCTGTGTAAAGCACATTGAATTGCCTTGTTGTTGAAACATGCAATACAAATAAAACTGCCTTGCCTTACAAGGAGCAGATAGATCAGCAGTAGCTTGGTTGTTAGAGGTAAGAGAAAGATGATCATTCCCCCCCCCCCTACTCTTCATAGTGACATCACATCCTATCTTTTCATAATAGGTCTATTACCTCGACATTCTAGCCCCTCCCCTATCTCCCATGATCCTCTGCTGCATCGTGTCCTGAGGGCCTCCTGGGACAGGGTTCAGGTGCCGGGGGTCAGGAGGTGATTCTTCACCCTGACACACAGAATGATTGCTCTCCATGCTTGTTCCTCTCTCTCATCCTCCCTTTGTCTCTTCTCTCTCTGTTTCTGTCCCTTTGTCCATCTTTTGGACTTATTATCAGTCTTACAGTTTGATGTTTTTTTTACCACTTAAGCCCTATACTTAATACTCATACGACAGATAGTGAAATTAGCCCGATCTACAAGCTCACAACTCGGGTAGACTTGCTATTTCTGCTATTTTTCAAAATGTTGAAAAGCTTAGATATGTTCCAAACTCTTTACTTTTTGAAGATTTTCACATAAATACAATAATTACTTTACCCCAAATACAGACACCAGGTTGAACGCTTAAGAAAAGTGGATGATACTGTTACACCGCAAATCCTGTTCAATGTTAATTTAACTGCAAATGTAACACATTCGTACCCTATTCAGAGTTAAATTAACGCCAAGGATTTGTACTGTGTATAAAGTGTCCCTAGATAAATACACTTCAGTGTTAACTTCAGTTCAACTGAGATGAAATACGCAATACTTGAAATAAAAGAGACTGAACTAGTCATTTAGTTTGACAGTCTGCTGCAAATCACGTGCAACCAAACTGCTGGGTTGAATCCATTTTTGAGAAGAGCTTCTAACATAAGACAAACGCTTCTAGCATTCTAGATATGGAGAAGAGAATTAGAGATCTATTCACCACACGGCCAACCTCAACTGACCTGCATCAATATTAAGCACACGCACACGCACACGCACACACACACACACACACACACACACACACACACACACACACACACACACACACACACACACACACACACACACACACACACACACACAATGCCCCAGGACACCTTACACAGGGGTCAGGGGTCACAGAATTGTGCATGTGACCTTTAGGGTCATGATCAAATCCAGTAGAGGTTAATCTAATCTGACCCCTCTCTCTCTCACACACACACACACACACACACACACACACACACACACACACACACACACACACACACACACACACACACACACACACACACACATCGAGACCGCTATCAGCACATTAATCCATCGTTCGCTCCACCGCTCTCTCTCTCTCTCTCATCACCTTATCATTCAAATACACACCTCCCTCCATCCATTCTCTCTCTCTCTCTCCCCCCAGCCCACTCTCCCCAGGGTACCAGCTGACCTGCAGGATGGGGGGTAGGTTTGTAGGGTTGTGCAGGGTGGGGGGTGGGTGGGAGTAGGTTAAGTTTAAGGTTAAGGTTTAAGGTTTTTAACATATGGTGGTCGGTGACCAGACATCCCGGTTTGCCAGAATTGTCCTTTCTCTAAAACAGTGGTTTTCAACCTTTTTCGCAACAAGGACCCCAAATTGACACATTATTAGCCCAGGGACCACCATTTGAAAAGATGTGCCAGGGACTCAACCATTTTGATTTCTTGGGGGTCCCAATCTACACTGTATCATCATCATCAGTGTTCATTTAACTCTGAGAGTGTACAAATGGAACCAAATGGACCCGTTAGGGTCCATTTGGTTCCATTTGTACACTCTGACCCTGCGTTTTAACAGCGGGCAACTCCGGGCGATGCCGGGCGATATCGCCCAAAAAGATAAAGAAAATCCATCTTTCATCGCCCCCCGCCCACTTCGCCCGATCGCCGGCTCTCATAGACTTTCATTATATTTTTGGGCGACGTCGCCCAGAGTTGCCCGCTGTTAAAACGTACCGTCAGAGTTATAGACATTTAAGGGTAAATTTGGTTCCTATTCATTTGGCTGTGGACCCCCTGGAAACCCCTCAAGGACCACTGGTGGTCCCCGGACCACTGGTTGAGAACCACTGCTCTAAAACACTAAAATGTCCCGTTTTCAACATTCACTGGCAAAATTGTACCGGTTTAGTTTTTTTGAGTGCTTACTGCTTACATAGATGTGTATCACTCATGTTGTGTTCTGTTGAAAGGTGAAGTTACTAGCTATGGTCAGTGCTCAAATATTTGTCTACCATGCAGATGAAAACACAAGGTAAAGATTTTAAGGCAAACAATGTCAAAGAAATTGTCAAAAGCAGTGAAAAATTGCAGATGTACAAGCTCACAACGCAACGTGTCGCGAGCTGTACTGAGTCCACTGTATGAGCTATAAGCTATGAGCTTGTAGAGCGTCTATTTTAGCTGTCGTTGAAATCAGTTTTAAGTGGTTATATGGGCTTGTTTTTTTGTTTGGGTTTTGTTGAAAATAATGGTCACCCTAGTTAAAGGGTCAGGGTCCAGCTGGGGGGAGGATGTATAGGGTTGTGTCCAGGGTGGGTTGGGTGGAGTTAGATGGATGGAGGAGGTCTCTAACCTGATTAGCAGCTGAGTGTGTGTGTGTGTGTGTGTGTGTGTGTGTGTGTGTGTGTGTGTGTGTGTGTGTGTGTGCGTGCGTGTGCGTGTGCGTGTGTGTGTGTGTGCGCGCGCGTGTGCGTGTGTCTCACCTTGTACAACCAGTCGTCCCAGGGCGGTTCTTCTCATTCTGGTCCCCGGTCTGTTAGCAGAACACACGTAGACTCCAGAATGCTGCAGCGTAGCGTCACTGATCATCAGGTTCCCTGTTCCCAACACCTGGATGCCCTCAACACCGATAGAGCGACCATCTACACACACACACACACACACACACACACACACACACACACACACACACACACACACACACACACACACACACACACACACACACACACACACACACATCAAAATAAAATTAACAACATGAACCCTTCCATCCCTATTCTGGGGCAAACACGCTCACAAAAACGCAGTGTGAGCGTGTACAGTAGATCGGCTGTTTTCCATGAAGAGATTTTGTCTACTCTAGAGGGAAATAGTAGTGGACCTAGTATAGAGCCCTGAGGGACCCCGGTCAAGTAATTATGTAGGATAAGAGTGGTTAAATCTATAATACTACTATGGCCTATAGGCCTGATGATCCATCTTTCAGGAGGCTAAAGGTGATCACAGCCTTCAGTTTTTTTTCTTTTTTCCCTTTTTCTACTCTGTACATATAGCGTTTTATATGTTGTTGATGATATTGTATTTTGGTGTTATTTTGTATGCTATGTTGATGAATTGAGTACATAAGACCACAATGGAAACAAAGGACTTTTTTTGTGTTTAGCTCAAATGTCTGACTGACTATTACAAGTAGTTGAGTTTACCATATCTAAAATGAAATAGCACCACATCTGATTGTCAAAAGATATAAATATGAACACAATGCTATTTCTGCGTGTGACGTATGCAGTATATCTTTATACTATAAATACTGTATATTATTGATAGTATATGAATAGTATATTAATATAACATATTTCTTTGTGGTGTTAGTCTTACCAAGGCGGCTCCAGGACACGATGGGTCTGGGGTTGCCCGTGGCGATGCATTCCAAGATGGCGGTCTGGTGAACAGTGATGGTGATGTTCTGAGGTCCTGACAGGATGACTGGCTCCTTATACAGCCTCGATCCTGCCACTGATAGACAGACAGACAGAGAGACAGACAAAATACTTCAAAAACGTAAATGAAGTCCACGATCACAACACCAGAGGCAGCTCCACGGATCATGTTCAACCCAGATTTGGCTTAACAAAGGGAATGATCTCGTTCTCCTGCTATACAACAAAAATGTGGAATGCCCTACCAAAAGGAGTGTAAAACCCTACTCACTTTCAAAACTACCCTAAAGAAAAAGTCTTAACCTCTTCACCCATTTTCATTTTTTACCGGTGACATCATCGGTAGGCAGGTTTGGTCATTTCAAACAAGATTGCAAAACTATATTACATTTTTTCATGAATGCAACAACAATGGCTATTATTTCAGCATGCTAACTTTCAAGGAAGAGAAAAGGCTGTAGTTTCTGTTAGCGTGGAATCCCCATCGATGAAGTCATTGGTAGGCAGGTTTTCTGAACTGTCCACAGCCCTCCTCTGAGACACAGAGGGAAATTGTGCCATCTTATGATGAGAACTAGTGAGAACCAATTATACAAAGATGAGGTTGAAAATGGGTGAAGTGCTCCTTTAACATTTGTGGTCGAGAGTAAACAAAAACATGAGTGACAAGTAAAAGACAGACAGCACAGATCTGGAGTACAGGATATGAAGACACTCTTTCTTCTGTGACTACTCTATTTTTCTTTCTTTCTTTCTTTCTTTCTTTCTTACAAGCAGTGGTGGAAAAAGTACGCAAATTCTTTACTTAAGTAAAAGTACCAATACTGCCAATACTACTAATATGCGACGCGTTGTGAGCTTGTAGATCGGCTATTTTCAAATAGCTTAGGTATAAAACAGGGCTAAAGTGGTTAATGTATGTTTTATAATATAATAATTTATATTTGAAAAGTAACTGTAGTAACTAAAGTTTTCAAATAATTGTTGTGGAGTAAAAGTACAATATTAGCCTCTGAGATGTAGGGGAGTAGAAGTAAAAGTATTGGAAATTGGAAATACTCAAGTAAAGTACAAATACCTCAACATTGTACTTAAGCACAGTAAATGTACTTAGTTACTTTCCACCACTGCTTACCAGTGACAGGCTGTACCCTGGTATACTGGTTAAAGGTCTTACCGGTAACAGTTAGCAGTGCTTCGTGGCTGTAGCGGGTGTTAGCAATGTTGTTGGCCACGCAGCGATAGAACCCACTGTCTGCTCTCTTCACACCCGTTATCTGGAGGATTCCTGTTGGCAGGAGGGTACACCTGCAGAGAGAGAGAGAGAGAGGATCACCACGGGTCAACGGTGTGTGTGTGTGTGTGTGTGTGTGTGTGTGTGTGTGTGTGTGTGTGTGTGTGTGTGTGTGTGCGTGCGTGCGTGCGTGCGTGTGTGTGTTACCTGCTGCCGTCAGTATTAAGCGCTGTTTTGTTTCGTTCCCAGGTGATGTTGGCTTCAGGGATTGCGTTCACTTGACAGGTGAGTCTGGCCACACCCCCTTCATCTACAGTCATGGATTCTGGATGAGTCTGGAACTTAGGAAGAGCTACGGAGAGAGAGAGAGAGAGAGAGAGAGAGAGAGAGAGAGAGAGAGAGAGAGAGAGACAGAGAGAGAGAGAGAGAGAGAGAGTTATCATTTAGTCACAAGCTCTTATTGTTAATACTTTTCATCGATTTAACATTTATAAAACCCAGAGACACCACTTCCATTTCACGCATTTTTTTCCCCTCAAAAATAGCAGATCTACATGCTCACAACGTGTAACGATGCAATGCATTGTGAGCTTGCAGATCGGTTATCAACACTGTAGTATGATGAAGTAGAGATTTATTTAAAAAATATATGTAATACTAATAATATAATAATAGTCTAATACTAATAAAAACTTACATGCTAGCTGTACTCTAGCCTTGCGGCTGATTAGCATCCCGTAGCGGTTCTGCGCGGCACATTCGTATTCTCCCGCGTCCGTCTCGTTGGTCTCTCTCCTCTTGCTGAAGCTCTTGATCCACAGCGTCCCATTGGCCAGCACGGCCGCCCTGGTGCCGGTCGACACGGGAACGCCGTTCCGTCGCCAGGTGACCACGATAGGCCCCTCCCCTTCCACCTGACAGTCCAGCATCAGGGGGCGGTCCCTCACGGCGATGACGTCCTCCGGTTCTTTGAGGAAGGCCAGCTCTGAGGCTTCGCCCACGACTGGGAGAAAAAGAACGAGAGAGGAAGAGGAAGAGGAAGAGGAAGGACACGTTCAAGAATCATTTCACCAGGAAACACAAATCGCACAAATCCTATTCTGAATAGTAGGGGTGGAAAATAAAATCGATTCATAGATGAATTGGGATTCTGACATGGACGATTATGAATCGATTCATAAATGTCAAAAATCAATTATTAAAAAAAAAATATATATATAAAAATGGGAGATTTTTTTTCATCATATTGCTAATTGCACAGAGCAGCAGCCATATTTTGGTTGGTTATCAGAATATTGAGAAGCCTTTGTTATAAGTCAGTACTATTTTACAAAAAGGACTTTTTTTTCTGGTAGGTTTTCTGCAATTGTTGATGTTGGCAAATATAACCTTCCAGCTGGCAGTGACACATCTCTTCCATTGTTTTTATTATCAATAAAAGATAATGGAAGTAAATGAATCGCAATCCATCGCAAATCGCAATAATCGCAATATATTCGAATCGTAGCCCTCTGAATCGGAATCGAATTGAATCGTCAGGTAGCTATCGATTTCCGCCCCTACTGAATAGTGATACATTACCTCGAACAAACTCATTTATCTCAGGGCTTAATGATGACATTTAACAAGGACATAAATCAGCCATGATTTATGGCTGCTTTATTTCGTTTGTCATAATCATGTTACAATGAACAGTGAACAAAACATAGCAATTTGTGCGCATATACAGCGAGAGAACATCATCATGCATGTACATATCTAACCACTTCACACAACAAACGTCATATAATAAATCACAAAATAAAAAAGGAATAGGCTGACACACAATGCTTTTTCTTTGCCTATGCCTAAGCAAAATAAATAAAATAAAAAATAAAGTCATTATAATGAAAGAAATGTATGTGAAACACCAGTAATTCCAACTACTGTGCAATTTACAATTTAGAGATTCTCTTATCCAGAGAGATGTTCAAAGTGCTAAATTCATTCAAGATGTATCTATTCTCGAAATGACACTGAGTAGTTCAACTCATTTGCAGTGTCGTCGAGTAATACAATACAATGCAATTCAACAAAATCAGAGTGTGAACCCTAGTCAACAAACAACAGACAGGGAAGTATATATATAGAGTGCAATAAAAACAATGTAGTGCTTAAAATACACTAGGATAGCAGGTAAACATCAAACCTAGCATCTGTCCATTTTGAAGTCAATAAAGAACTACAGATTTACAATCTCCACCTGCAATAGGCAGGGTCTCCTAAACTACGGTCAGCTAGTTAGGAGGCAAATATGGTTTCTCAGAATGCATGCACTTTAAGGGTGATCTGATATCTCATTTAATAACCGAGTCAAATGTACTTATGAAGCATAAACACTAGAAGAATAAAACAACTAGAGGTGGAGTTGTCACTGTCACTGTCAATGGTGTGTGTGTGTGTGTGTGTGTGTGTGTGTGTGTGTGTGTGTGTGTGTGTGTGTGTGTGTGTGTGTGTGTGTGTGTGTGTGTGTGTGTGTGTGTTACTATACTTGCGAGGACCAAGCATAGTAGAATTTGAAGAAATATATACATTGTGAGGACTGTTTTCCTGCTCCTCACAAGACAAATGGTTGTTTTATAGTTAAAACAATGTGTTTTAGAGATACGTTTACTATAGAAAAACATTCAGGTCAGGATTAGACATTTAGGTGTCTTAGAGGTTAGGTTTAGGGATTGGAATTAGAGTTCAACATGATTTATACTTAGTTGCGGGCCAGTGTCATGCACCGAAAAATAGCTGATCTATAAGCTCACAAGTAGATCTGCTGTTTTTCGGCTTTAGGCTTACGTTTAAAAATGGCAATTATTAATTTTAAATGGCATTCATAACATGGCTGTCCTAAAGTGTTGATGTCCTCACAAGTATCAAGTATAGTAATACAAACACGTGTGTGTGTGTGTGTGTGTGTGTGTGTGTGTGTGTGTGTGTGTGTGTGTGTGTGTGTGTGTGTGTGTGTGTGTGTGTGTGTGTGTGTGTGTGTGTGTGTGTGTGTGTGTGTGTGGGGCAGTGTGTGTTGGGGGTGGAGGTGAGGGGGGGGGCTACTTCACACCAGAGAAGTGTGATCCATTGTTAGAATGAACTGTGTGTGTGTGCGCATCTGTCCTCACTTCACACTTGAACTTGAGACAGATCATTATTTTGACAGCCTACTCGCCAATACCACAATGCAAACACACCGCAAACCAAACCTTAAACACACAGCGACCACCCTTAAAAACATTACAACCCTATTATAAACTAGCACTGAACAATTTAAAAAATAATCAAAATCGCGATAATGTCGTGATTTTGATTATTTTAAACTATAAACTAGAGTGTTTGACTGTGGTATTTCTACTTTTACTTAAATAAAAGATCTGAGTAGTTCCACCACTGGACTCAACATATACTGGTTCTGCACTTAGATATAAGAGGATGCTTTCTTCAGGATCCAGAAGATTACTTAACTGGTAGAAGGAATTCAATCTACTGTAGTTGACTTACTATATTTCACTGTTGTAATGGTAGATGTTGTGTTGTCTGCTATACCACATTGTTTAGTTGCACAGTACACATATGTAACTCTGAGAAATGTAACCAAATGGACCCTTAGTCCATTTGGTTACATGTGTACACTCTTGGAGTTACAAATGGATACAATAACACTCAGGATTTTACTGTGTATTTGTATCATAGCCAATAAAGCCAACTATGTTTTGTTTCGTATAATTAATGTTACCTATACAGCAGACTCACTTCTTGTTTGAAGAGGAAGAGGAGAGAAGATGAGATGCAGGTGATGATGATGATGATGATGATGATGATGAAGAAGATGAAGCTAAAGACAGAGATGTTCACAAGATTTATATCTTGATTAAGATGCAATGTAACAGTGATAACTTGTGGAGCGATAACTCCACAAGGAGTGTTATTATATAAAATGAATATAACAAATGATACAATTTATTCTCCATTATTCTGCAATATAGAGACAACAGTGCGTGATAAAGAAGGTGATTGGAGTGTAGACCACTAGCACTATACACAATAAACAATATTTCATGCGCTTGTGCACCAGACTACTTTGGGTGAGACATGGGATCCATTTTGAAGACTTCTACAGCCTGCGGACAAACCACTCGTTTGTCCCTTAATGGGTGAATAACAGTGCTGTGTTGTAAATTAATTAGGCCTTAACAAGGCCTAACAAGGCAGGCAGGCAGATGAATAAAGCCTGAAGACTGAATTCTCTTAAGGTAACAAAGTTCTACACACAACTTCATTCCTCAGCCTCCGAGTGAGTGTGTGTATGCGTGTGTATGCGTGTGTGTCTGTGTCTGTGCGTGTGTCTGCTATTTGAATAGTTGTAGAGGCAGTAGCAGTATCGCACTTGACGTTGCTCCATTCTGACTGATAGCGCCCCTCTACACACACACACACACACACACACACACACACACACACACACACACACACACACACACACACACACACACACACACACACACACACACACACACACACACAGAGAGAGACTCACATAATTCATCCTGCAAACTGCCTGACAATAGCGCTGAATGCTGAGCCATTGAGACAAGAGAGCGAGTGCAAACAATGACTGAGTGAGTGGTGAGGGGTTTGTGTGTGTGGGTGTGTGAGTGAGTGTGTGTGTGGGGGTGGGCGGGGGGGTTGGGTCAAGTTCAGATGACTTCAATAGAGTCTGGAAGAAGGACTGTGCTAGTGATACTACCCCCCCCCCACCCCCCCCACCCCCCCACTTTTCAACTTGAACTTGGAGGTGACTTTCCCATGCCCCTCCCCCTCTCCCGTGGCCGGGGGGGTGATGACATCACCTGACACGCCCGCTTTCAGAGGGGCCAGCCCTCATATTTCATCGTCTTTATTGTCCCCCGTCCCCCGGTCTGTCCGTCCCAGCTGTTACAGACGGAAAGACGCTCACACCGCCTTTTCAGCTGGCGCTGTGAGACGTGAAATTGAGACAGAGACAGACACACACACACGCACACGCACACCCACACCCACACACACACACACACACACACACTTCCATCCATCTATGTTCTATCACTCTTCTGTTGTCATCCTTCCATCCCTCTCTCCTGTGTCAGCTGCCAGCCTTGGTTTGTTTGTTCGTTTGTTTGTTCTTTCCTCTCTTTCCGTCTTCCTTTTCCTCCTCTTCTCTACCTTCATACTGATGAATCAAACCTTTCTGGTATCTGGACTGGTTCCGCTGAACGTTAGCCTATATCAGTGGTTCTCAAACATTTTCATGTCAAGGACCCCCCAAATTGACACTTATTAGCCTGCGGACCCCCATTTGAAAAGATAAGCCAGGGACCCCCATAAGAGAAGATTTTCACGGCTCTCTAGCAGTGATTCTTCTCAACCATTTTAATTTCAAGAGGACCCCCGGTTTGACATGCATTAGGCTACGGACCCCCATTTAATGGCATTTCTATCCCTGGGACCCCAATTTATATTATAAAATCAATGTTAATTTAACTCTGAGAGTGTACAAATGGAACCTACAAATGGAACCTACAAATGGAACCTACAAATGGAACCAAATGGACCCTAACGGGTCCATTTGGTTCCATTTGTACACTCTCAGAGTTACAGACCCATAAGGGTCCATTTGGTGCCTATCCATCATTTAGCTGGGGACCCCCTGGAACCCCCTCAAGTACCCCTGGGGGTCCCCGGACCCCACTTTGAGAACCAATGGCCTATATGTTCAGACTGGAAGCCCAAATCAGATGTTTGGCCTCTCTCCAGATTGGAATCAGATTAGGTTTTTATCAAGTCTGACTCAGCATAATAAACCCACAAGGAAACAGATTTAAAACACTTTCCAAGGTGTTTTGACAACGTGTCTCGGTCTTTTGTCGTGTAACTTTTGTCGTGTAACCGGGTTGCTCAGCGAAAATCGCCGATCTACAATGTCTAATGGTCAAATTGATCAGCCAGCCAGAGCCAACATACCCGCTGCCATTTTACATGGTTCATCATGAAGAAACGTTTAAAAGCTGCGATATGTAGTTTTCATGTCCTCCCCGGGATTTGAACCTGTGTATCCCACGCTGGGGGGGGGACCAAACTTCTAACCGCACTTCCAAGAGGCAATGCCCACTCGAGAGATATTGCGCTCATGAGCTTCAAGCGGGGCTACTTGTCAAGCAGTAGGTGTCCTACTGTATGACACCAGTGTCCAAGTTTCTCAATATAAGAATAGGGAGACAACCTCCAGTCCACTGCAGATCCAAACACGGAGCCTTTTAATGAACTATTATAACATGAGCTTTTGGAACCCTGTCCCACTGACCCTCAGTCTATAATATATGATCATGTATGGAGTTATTTCACATTAAGCTATTTATAAATCACAATTGCGAATCTATTCTATTTTTTTTGTTGAAAATGTAGATTTAAAAAAATATACATATTTTGTGTATTTCTTTAACCCATAAGACCTGGAACGCATCTGTGTCACTTTTTGATTTGAGCTAAAAAGCATTATTTTACAATTTGGCTATTCAAAAATAGCAGATATACAAGCTCATAGCGCGGCACCGAGTGCCGCGCTACGAGCTTGTAGATCTGCTATTTTTGAAAAAAATTATGAAAATGTGTGCAAAAAAATTAATATATATTATTTTGAGATGGGGTCGGCGGCCAAATACATATCATTTTGGGGGTCCTTGACATGAAAAGATTTGAGCACCACTGATATACACTAGAAACATACGTTTTTTTTCAGAATACTGTTGGGATTTAGAAGACATTCGTAGAATCGGCCTCAGGTCTTAATGGGTCCACATTTTTTGTTATGTTATTTCAGCGCTCATCTATAATGACAATGCCCAAACTAGGGATGCCAGGTTGAAAAGCGGCTAAATGACAAATACATATATAAATTGTAATATTACATTTGAGAATCCCTGATCAGGGCCTGATAGGTTTGGAGCAGAAGACACTGGGAGCACTGGCCTCCTCGTCATCATCAGCTGGAGTCCCGTCTCCCAGCTGCACCCCAACACCCACCCACCCACCCACCCATCCAGACATCAGCCTGTCCTGACCCCATGACCCCCTCGTGCGGCACCATTCACCCTCACAGATTAATACCGCACCCATCTGGGTCCTCATTATAGGGAGGAGGGGGCACCCCACCCCCAACACCCCTCAGACTGAGGTGACCCCAATCCCTGGGAGGTCATGAGAGAGTTGGGCTTGGAGAGGGTGGGGGTCAGACCCTGACCCCGGCCCGCCCGCCCCGCCCTGCCGGGGGTTTGAGGTTCATTGTCACCAAGTTAGACTTGAACTTCACAACACGTACACAGTAGTACACAGTACACACACACACACACACACACACACACACACACACACACACACGGCAGACAGACAGAAAAGACAAACACGGACTACTTAATCCCATCATAGACTCTCTCTCCTCTTCTGCAGGCCTCTCAAATCTGATTTAGTTAATTAGGCTATTAATTAGATACCAGTGGGTGGCTGGTGAGTTAATGCAAATTGGCAACTACAAATGACACACAGGAAGTGTGGACAAGAACACACATCTGTTACTAATTAACCCATTAAGACCTGATGAAGCCGATTCTACAAATGTCTTCTAAATCCCAACAGTATTCTGAAAAAAACGTATGTTTCTATATCAGTGGTGCTCAAACTTTTTCATGTCAAGGACCCCCAAAATAATATGTATTTGGCCGCCGACCCCCATCTCAAAATATGTTGTTCCAGGGACCCCCCCAGAAGCAAAGATTTGAGTTAAAAATGTTCGCTTTAGAAGAATAAATATTCAAAGATTTGCACACATTTTAACGATTTTTCAAAAATGGCAGATCTACAAGCTCATAGCACGGCACTCGGTGCCGCGCTATGAGCTTGTATATCTGCTATTTTTGAATAGCCAAAGTGTAAAATAATGCTTCTTTAGCTCAAATCAAAAAGTGACACAGATGCGTTCCAGGTCTTAATGGGTTGAAGTACAGAGCAGTGACACACAGCTAATACAACACACACTATAGAATGGAGCTGGGTAATATATTGATACAGGCTAAATATCAATATTGTGATCATATGAGACAAAATAAACTGATTTTGGTTATTGTAATATTGTGATGTATGTGTATGTAGCATAAGAGCAATGCCCAAAGTCATATTCCTCATTATGTGAACATTCTTGGCCAATAAACAGTCTGATTACATCGTCTTAAAGTGATTTTTGTAACTTATTGGACTGTTCTAGCTGAGTGAAATTGAGTCAGTGTCTCTACAGTACCAGTTTGGACATCACATCCATATGACTAATTTCACTCTTTAAAACACTAAAACATTGTGAGATTTGATTTGGTCATTTTCTCCCAGCGCTGCTACAGACCAGCACAACATACACTACAGACCAGATAAACTACAACATTCACACTACAGACCAGATAAACTACAACATTCACACTACAGACCAGATAAACTACAACATTCACACTACAGACCAGATAAACTACAACAGACCAGCTAAACACAACATTCACACTACAGACCAGATAAACTCTGCAACAGACCAGCTAAACTACAACATTCACACTACAGACCAGATAAACTACAACATTCACACTACAGACCAGCTAAACTACAACATTCACACTACAGACCAGATAAACTACAACAGACCAGCTAAACACAACATTCACAATACAGACCAGCTAAACACAACATTCACAATACAGACCAGCTAAACTCTACAACAGACCAGCTTAACATAATATGTAATATTTGATGCTGAATTGTATCCATCTGTAACTCTGAGAATGAATGGACCCTTAAGGATAAGGATAAGGATAATTCCTTTTAACAGGTGGTTCATGAAAGTCCTTGCGGTCTTGTTTCCAATGAGAACCTGTGAGCAATTAGGGGTTAAGAGTCTTGCTAAGAGACAAATTTCATTTCATCGACACATATGCTGGCCTGGCCTGGAATCGAACCTGGGGCAACCAGGGCCTCTGGCTCCCTAGGCGGGCTCGCTAACCACTCAGCTATGGCTCTTATGGGTCCACGTGTACAATCTCAGAGTTGAGTATTTTACTGGGTAACATTAATATATATATGGTGGTACAGGTTACATAAAGGTAGTTCTGACTCAACTCATTCAACCCTGCAGTGACCAACAGACTGTGGTTGTACTGGTCAGCTCCCAGTGACCAACAATAGAAGATCTTGCTTTTACTGGGCAGTTCCCAGCGTCCAAAAGTACTTGACCTTGCATGGTTTTACAGGGCAGTTCTCAGAGACAAACAGTATAGACTGTGGTTATACTGGTGGTCAGCTCCCAGTGACCAACTGTATAAGACCTTGGGTTTACTGGTCAGTTCCCAGTACAACAGTATCATGTGGTTTTACTGGTCATCTCCCAGTGACCAAAAGCATCAGACTGTGGTTTTACTGGTCAGTTCCCAGTGTGAATAACCATGAAAGCAGCTTATGTTTGCCATGATTCCCAGTAAAACCCCAGTTATCTCCGGTCCCCCCCCCCCCCCCCCCCATCGGTACAGAACTATAACGGGCAATGGTGGGTGTCCCAGTAAAACCATTAACACCATTAATCCAGCACAGCCTGAAGCGCAGACACACTGGAGACCCGAGACAAAGGACCCCGAAGAACCAAATGTTGACATCTGACCTCTCCTTTCAGGCCAGCTTCTCCAGTGTGTGTGCGCGCGTGTGTGTGTGTGTGTGTGTGTGTGTGTGTGTGTGTGTGTGTGTGTGTGTGTGTGTGTGTGTGTGTGTGTGTGTGTGTGTGTGTGTGTGTGTGTGTGTGTGTGTGTGTGTTTCTTCTTTCACAAAGTCCTCTATCTATTTCACTAATCAAAATTTCAAAACGTTTGTTTTGGTAACTTCATAATCAAACTTCTCCTCTTAATTTTGTGTGGCCATCTTTATTTGGGAATGATCCAAAATGGTATTAATTTCAATTAAATGATGAATGTCCACTTTCCCTTAGACTTAGAGAGTTGTGATCGGATGGATTTAGTGATCAAAGTGACCATGACAATTGGAGTGAAATATCCTATCTCTCTCTCTCTCACACACACACACACACACACACACACACACACACACACACACACACACACACACACACACACACACACACACACACACACACACACACACACACACACACACACACACACACAAAGGTCTTAATCGGGGGCATGAAAGCATAGAGAGGGTCAGTCTGGTGTCAATGAGGATGGTGAATATTAAGTGTGGGTTGTCTGACCTTGACCATGTGAGCAGTCTGGCTCTCTCTCTCACTCCACACACACACACACACACACACACACACACACACACACACACACACACACACACACACACACACACACACACACACACACACACACACACACACACACACACACACAGCAAAACAAGTTATCAATAAAACAAACAAGCAGACAGCATCACTGCATTATATCTGGCTACCAAATACATATTCTTTAGTACAAGTAACTTGGGGGGGAAAGTTATGAAACAATATAGGCCTACAGCCTATTTATTCATAATTGTATACAGCAAGGGTTCATTTTACTTGTTTGTGATGGCTGGCTTTGCAGATAACAAACCAGACTCAACCCTCCACAGAAAGACAGACTCATGATCATTTAGGTTTATCATTTATCCTTAAAATCACTGCAAATTAGGCTTCAGGAAACGTGGTCAGCCCACAAGACAAGAGAAATAATGTTTGAAGATCTGCTGTTTTTAAAAATATTTTAAGAATATTGAAAATGTTATAAAATTAATACTTTTTTTTACATAATCTTCTCTTTTGGGCGTCCTGGACATGAAAAAGTTTGAGATCTACTGGTGTAGCGCCCTGTCTAGACGCATAGAGAGGATTGTGCGCTGCCAGATGACTGGTTGAAGCAGCATCCTAACTCAAGAGTTTGAGTGAGTAGCCTAAAGCCAGTGGTTCTCAAAGTTTTTCATGTCAAGGACCCCCAAAATGATATGTATCTGGCCGCGGACCCCCATCTCAAATATTTTGTTCCAGGGACTCCCAGAAGCAAAGATTTGAGCAACAAATGTTCGCTTAAAAATATATAAGGTTTGCACACATTTTCACGATTTTTCAAAAAAATAGCAGATCTACAAGCTCATAGCGCGGCACTCGGTGCCGCGCTATGAGCTTGTATATCTGCTATTTTTGAATAGCCAAAGTATAAAAGGTCATAATTATTGTGACGCTATATTAACACATTTAGCTGGGTACCCCCTGGAACCCCCTCAAGTACCCCTGGGGGTCCCCGCACCCCTCTTTGAGAACCAATTAATGGCCTAAGCAATATTCTAAATATGTAGTGATAGAATGATAGAGACGATCCGTGTATTTACCTGAGCAGATGACCACAGACAGGATCAGCACCTGGACAGTTCCTCTCATCTCAATCATCATCATGGCTTTGGTGACAAAAAAATATCCGTTATAATCCGTGTTAGTTTCAGGTGCAACTACAAATCTCTCGAAAACCTGCAGCTATGAACTCCAATTCATTTAAGCTCCAGGTCTACTGAATATCAGCAGACCTATATTCTAATACTAAACAAAAAGAGAAAAGAACACCAAAATGAGAGTTAAAGTGGATCCTCCCTGAGATCCAGATTTACAATCCTCCTGTGGTCTCACAATAGTGCTCCGCTGTGGTCCGAGGTCGCTTTGGGAATGAATGAAAAGATTGACCCACCGCCTGCTGGCTGGGGCTGCTGCGTGTGCGTGTGCGTGTGTGTGTCAGTGTTGCCAGGTTTTGAGAGAGAAACAAGCAACCACGGGTCTATGAAAACAACCCTAAAATAAGCGAGCACAAGCGAGCTTGCCTTGTAGATCTGCTATTTTTTGTTTTTTATCTTGAAAACGATTTGACATTTTAAGTAACAACACAAATCTTGTATGGGGGTCCCTGGCATGAAATGTTTTCAGAGTCGGTGGACAAACACATATTAATTTGAGGGTCGACTTGACATGAAAATGTTTGAGAACCACTGGTTTAAATAACATTAGGAAACAAGCCCAAATAAGCAACTACACTTTAGAAACAAGCCCAAAAAAGCGCAACCCGCAACCTCAACTACCAATATTTACAAGCAACTTTACAGAAAAAGTAGCCCAAAGTCGCTTATAATAAGTGGACATGGCAACACCAGTGTGTGTGTGTGTGTGTGTGTGTGTGTGTGTGTGTGTGTGTGTGTGTGTGTGTGTGTGTGTGTGTGTGTGTGTGTGTGTGTGTGTGTGTGTGTGCGTGTGCGTGTGCGTGTGCGTGTGCGTGTGTGTGTGTGTGTGTGTGGGGGGGGGGGTTGGGTGTCAGGGAGCCAATTACAGACGGGGGGCCTGGCCAAGGGGGGCGGGGTTAATCCCAGTTGCTCTGCCCCGCCCCCCCCAGCACTATCACTCTCCTCATTCCCAGGAGAAATCAAAGAGCAGTGGTCCTCAAAATGGAGTCCGGTCCGGGGACCTCCATGGGTCCTTGAGGGGGTTCCAGGGGGTCCCAAGCTAAATGATATTTAGGAACCGAGTTGTGGGGATCCGTGGCCTAGTAGGCTACATAGCCTACCAAACTGGGGGTCCTTGAGATTAAAATGTTCGTGCACCACTGTCATAGAGTGATGGACTGACCAACATGCTGCTCTCTTGGTCACTCTGGGAAAGGATGTTTTAATCTCAGAATTATACCTGGTTAAATAAAGGATATGATTATGATGATGATGATGAAAATGTATTAGTCCAGGGGTCTTCAACAGGGGGTCCGGGACCCCTAGGGGCTCCTCAGAGTTACTACAGGGGGTCCGCCAAATCTTTGTGTGATATGATTATTTTGTTTTACCTTAATCACTTGAACCCTTCCCCTCTTTTCTGAGGAGAACTTTAGCCAAAAAATAGCCGATCTACAAGCTCACAATGCCTCGCAGCGCGTGGCGTTGTGAGCTTGTAGATCGGCTATTTTTTGGCAAAGAGGTGTTTCGTGTAGAGGGAAAAAAGAGCAGACCAAGTAAACAAAAAAAGTTGAATCTGAAACACAATTGTATACAATATAGAGGGGGTCCCTGCTTCATCCCTCTCTCAGCTAGGGGGTCCTTGGCCTGAAAACGTTGAAGACCCCTGTGTTAGTCCAATAAAATTACATAGCACCAATAAATGACATAGCACGCAGCTCGTCCTAGAATACCTAACAAATATCAAACCAGAAAAACGTAAATTCAAGTGCATCACTAGCCTGTAGCTTTTTCCATAACAGTATTTTCCGTAGCCGTAGTCCCATTGGTAAACACTATCCTGTCATCCCATGAATTGACGTCACTGTATAGTTTTTGAAGGGACATCCTTCTCCTGATTCCAGGTCCACTGCAGTGGAAAGTAACACAGTATATGATAATAACCATTCACACAACTCTGCCACTTAACAGAGTGGCACGGCATGGACGGATGTGGTCTCAAAAGCTTTAAACTCTCGTCTTGTTGTGTTATTCATATAGTTTCAAGCAGTTTTAAAACCACAAAACATGTCAAGTTGACGCAATATGTTTTATGATATTGCCAGATATCATACAGTCTCTATAGAAGTGTAGGAGCTTTTCAACCAGGGCACAGAGCTTTACTGCAGCTCTACAAATGTAATCATTTTCTCTCTCCAACCTGCTGTGTATATTTAAACCATGACACCACCCAGTCGTTACAGAAAGAACCCAGCCAAACACCAAGATGAAGGTAGACCAACACGCATCTCAGGTTGTGTAATACAAAAAAATAAATAGACATTATATATATATATATATATATATATATATATATATATATATATATATATATATATATATATATATATATATGTATGGCCGGTTATAATATGGGCTTTTGACGGTAACTGGAAGATTTATTTATATTCATAAAGGTCTTACCTATATGTCAGTTGTTTTCTCACTCAACAGTAAATAAACCAACGTACAGTATAAGTGTATACAGGGTAGGCTATCTGCACATTTCTAAAGTTACAATTTAAGGACTTTTAAGACCTTGTTAATACCAAATTGGAAAAAATGTTATTAATTGTAATATTACCTAAGAAAGAGGCAAACATTGTGAAAATAGCCGATCTACATGCTTGTGGTGCGTACTCAAGTTCCCTCAGCCCTATGTTCCCTCAGCTCTATGTTCCCTCAGCTCTATGTTCCCTCAGTACAAATGAGCTGATGTTTTTGCTCCTGTTTGTTTGTTCATTAACCTGTCTGTCTGTCTGTATCAGCCATACTTAAAGACGGGATGCCGTGATCCCCCCCTACTAGGAGGAAGTTTTTTTTCAAAAAAGTGTAGAGAAATTGTTAAAATTATGTTTTTATGTGGACACACCTCCAGTTCATTAAGTATACCTGGTTCTCACCTTAGCACCTCCTCCACCGCATTAGCACCACCCACCTGTCCTAGTCCCTCCTCCTCCTCATGCCCACACCTGTTGTGTTATGCTAATAGTAGACTTGATGGGTCTCTTAATGAGGTGATTATCAATATGATAAATCCAAGGCACAGCTCAGTAAGATACCGCTCCCAAATGTGGAAGCATTGGTACAAGTGCATTTTATAATGTTGTGTTTTACTGTGCTTTTTAGCTGTTTTATATATTAATGTTTTATTGTATGTTTTTTAATGTTTTGTATGTCCCCTATTGGCCTCGGCTGTAATAAAGTTTGATTGATAATGAGGGGGAGGGTATGTTTTTACTATGTAAACCACTAAAGGGCTGTTTCTCTATTGGCACGTTTGACCCTCAAGGTTTCAGCCTCCAGGAAGAAACTCCAAATAGTCAGAGAAGACATAAAACACCATAAAACCACCACCGGGGTGCTTAATGAAGTTCTATCAACCTCATAGACACATGAAAAACAGAAAAAAGTGCAAAAACATGGCACCAGCTCTTTAAGCAAGATATGTCAAAAAGTTATAGACAGATTTTTACACAAAAAAATCCACACGTACCACGATGTGCGCAGACAAACTATATGCAGACTTTTGGGTTATGCACTCGGTATGTATAGTTACGTTTTGGACAGTGATTTAATCCTGTTGAAGTGTGGTGTGTGTGTGTGTGACAACCGGATCATTTACGACCCAACGTGGATTGTTGCCACCCACAACCTTGAGAAGTTTACACTATTTACGCTGTTATTCTGACATTCTAATTCTAACACAACCTGGATTCGAACATTGCACGTGTCAGAGAACCAATTCTGCTATTTAGCACCATGTACAGTATATCTAGTGAGAAATATGATGTACTGGTGCACACATTTTAACATAAAGTTGATGATGAAATTGACCACTTCTGTAACTGCTCACTTTTGTAATCAGTTTCCTCCCATAACGTAAAAAAAGGCAAGTAGTGTCAAAATATGAGATTGTTTCATAAGCCATGTGCAGTACAATACTGGTTTGTAAAAAAGACCGTAGGGGTCTTGTCCTATAGATTATCATGCTAGGGCCCTTTAATTTGTATTTATTTGATTGACAGATGAGCTTTCACTACTTATCATTATTATTATTTCTTTAATCACAAATATGATATATGATTTCATAATTCCAGTTTTAAAAAAATCACTCTTTGTGTGACATAGAATGACGAAGTACGGAAAAATACGGAGATAAGAGGTGTCTGCCCGACAGTATATGCAACGTGGCCCTCTGGAGTGAGTGTGGGAATATAGTGGCCCTCTCCATCATCAATGTTGCATCACCCCTGTGCTAAATACTAGCGCTAGCCTAAACTCCAGTGAGATTTATAGTTTTAAACTCTCTAAAGCAGGGGTTTTCAACTGATTTGGAACCAGGGACCACCACCCTGATTAAGAATCAACCTGGGGACCACTGTTGTGTTGGGTGAGATTAGAGCTAAGATTAGTGCTTTGCTAACACTTGCTACTGTATGCATGCACTGTTTCTCAACCAGTGGTCCATGGACTACACAGACACATGCAATTATATGGCCACATTTCCTTATAATGATGACTCCATAAGGCAATCCGGTACACTTCCCCTTCTTGAGATTCTAACTCCCTTTTCTGTGGAATTTCTTCACCTCCGACTTCCCAGAAACTGACAACATTGACATGTCATCATAGGTCACCAGGTCGATAATATGCACTGTTCCATGGAACAAAAAAACATATTGCAACATGGTCAGGGACCACATGCAATACCTTCAGGGACCACAAGTGGTCCACGGACCACCTGTTGAAAACCCCTGCTCTAAAGGGTTCTAAAATGTTGTGCTTACCTCGACAACAAGAATTGTCCCTATCTACTTCAGTGGACTACTTTGTTTGGGCTGTTTGCTGGATTCTTTTTTTTAAACGAGGCAATATTGGGCACACAAACACACACACACACACACACACACACACACACACACACACACACACACACACACACACACACACTGGCTGCATTGACACAGACTGAGTGGTTGTTTTTTTCTGTGTGCGACAGATTTCAGCAGGGATTTTTTTCATCGTTCGGCCATGTGCGCGTGGGCGCACGCTACAGGGAACATTGGATAGGGTTCTTTCTTTGACGAATACAACATGTGGCCAATTGCATTTTAGGGGGAAAAAACAACAACCAGCGGAAATTTACTCCAGTAAAAGTAAAATATTTGTCTTGAAAATGTACTCGAGTAAGAGTAATACGTATCAAAGAAATCTAATACTCAAGTAAAGTACAGATCCTCAGAATACGTACTTAAGTACAGTACTCAAGTAAATTTACTCCGTTACTGTCCACCTCTGGGCAGAATGGAGATGTGTGTTCAGGGCATGATGCAAGCAAGACACTAACTGTATGTGAGTGTTTTGTAACCACAAAAAAAAAAGCTTCCTCAAAAATAGCTGTTAAGCTCTGTTATGCTGCTGTTTCCGCCAAAAGTTTGCCAATGACACCCAGAATAGGTATGCTAGGGTTAGGGCAAGAATAATTCACGCCAATTACAAAATAAATACAATAAAAAGAATATGAATGTATATTTTTTTCAGTGGATAACACACATTTGTTTCTAGTCTGCATTTTTAGTTTTGTCACAAATATATACGTTTTTCAATCAATCTGAATATTTGCTGCACTATTGATACTGTACAAACCATGCCTCCTTCTACGTATCTTCTTGTTTCTGCATAGTGGACACGCGAACGTGTGCGCGCACGCACACGCACGCACGCACGCGCACGCACACACACGCACACGCACACGCACACACACACACACACACACACACACACACACACACACACACACACACACACACACACACACACACACACAGCCAGCCAGAGAACCACTTTCACTGCCATTTAGCAACATTTACAGTATATCTAGTGTGAAATATGATCTACTGGTCCACGAATTTCAACATAAGGTTGATGATGAAATTGACCACTTCTGTAACTGCTCACTTTTGTAATCAGTTTCCTCCCATAACGTAAAAAAGGCAAGTAGTGTCAAAATATGAGATAGTTTCATAAGCCATGTGCAGTACCATACTGGTTTGTAAAAAAGACCGTAGAGGTCTTGTCCTATAGATTATCATGCTATAGGGCCCTTTAATTTGTATTTATTTTATTATATTTATTTGATTGACAGATGAGCTTTCAATACATAATTACCGTTATAATTAATATTCCCAGTCTGACTTTTGATTCCAGTCCACCATGACATGAAGTTGGTGATAAAATGTAACACTTCTGTAACTTAGTCATACTTCTCTTTTTTTTTGCCTTCAGTTTTCTCCCATAAAGTGAAAACATATGTTTCATAAGCCTGTGCAGTACCATACTGTATGGTTTGCAAAACAGCCCTAAAATTTACAATTTATAATTTAGGCATTTAGCAGATGCTCTAAATCCAGAGTGATTTACAATATACAAGGTAAACACGTACATCAAATGCATAGAGACAGTGTAGTGCCTCAGTAATAGGATCATAGGTCAACAAAAAACCTAACAGAATCAGTCTAAACAGTTCAATATAAAAATAAATAAAAGATATGTACATTAAAACTATACAAACTATAGGAAATTACATTTTAACCTTTGCATAAGACTGCATGGTCGTCAAGGCTAGGTCAAGTGCTAAAGGCTAAAGTGGAGTCTGAGGTGTCTTCAGATTATGAAAATTGGGAGTGAGTGTGTAGTTCTAACTGCAAAGGGGAGTTTGTTCCACAGTTTGGAAGTCTGGGACGTATGGAGTGCTGTCCCGGATGTTTTAGGCAAGGTTCTGACAGTTTCTCTGTGTCCCCTACACACAGACATGCACACACATTTGCACCAAATGATGGTGCTTTGTTTACAGTTTACATGTGTGCCAAATGTCATGCCTGTATCCACTGCGTAATGATTTTTCACATTATTCCCCCTACTAACAGTTATCTTTATTTTTTTGCATTTGGAATCAAAAGCCGGTTTGTTTACACAAGCCATCTGTCTGGCGTCTTGCCAATAAATGTTTCGCAGGCTCTAACGCAAATTTTAGTTGACAAAAATGTTGAAACTTTTTATTTATTCTACACATGTTTAGGCTATCCCTTGTCATAAGGCCAAGGGATAGCCAACGAAATTCAATAAAATCGGACGTGGCCTATCCTATATTAAAATTGCCTAATGCGTACGGTGGATGGTGGGTCGACGTCACAAATGTAATATCCGGACTGGCGAGGCGCACCATTGCACCCCCTTTCAGAGGACCCCAACAGGTGACCTCACCAACACATTATGGAAGGGACCACAATGGAAACAAGCTGTAAACTTTTTTGGGTTATCCTTTTGATTATGGTGGGGGTCAGATGTATGTTACATGTGACTTATGTTTTATTTCATGATCAATAACGATATCAATCAATCAATCAATCAATCAATCAATCAAACAAACAAACAATCAATCAATCAATCAATCAATCAATCAATCAATGGGCTATATGTGATCCTGAAGGAACATAGGGTTGAGGGAACATAAAGCTGAGGGAACATAGGGTCTAATTTGGGATGGGGGAACATAAAGCTGAGGGAACATAGGGTCTACTTTGGGATGGGGGAACATAGGGCTGGGGGAACATAAGCACGACCCCCATGCCCCATGCGGGAAGATCAGCTAGTTTCACAATATTTATCTGTGGAACCGTGTCAAACTAAAAGTGCTTGTCAGGGTGGGGGGTATTATGATTATTTTGGGGGGTCGTGGCCTGAAAAATGTGTCATCACACAATGGCCCTCATTTGTCAATGGAGCGTAAAAAACGGCTTGTATTTTTCCATAAATTCGGCCGTACACCAACGTCCAAATCACATTTATGAAGCGATCCTATACAGCCAATCCTAGCGTACATTTGGTCGAAGCCTTGATCAATCTGACGGCTGAAACCGAGTGTCATTTAAATAACATGCCCTTAAATATTCTCGAAACGGCCCAATTTTTACGACATGAAGAACCAGAATAAGACCAAACAAAGCATGGAGAGCCAATAAGACAATTTCCCACGCTCGCCTCGCTGGCTTTCATGTCCGCGTCTGACGCACGCACGCACGCACGCACGCACGCACGCACGCACGCACGCACGCACGCGCACACGCGCACACACGCACACACGCACACACGCACACACACACACACACACACACACACACACACACACACACACACACACGACCGCTACCCGAACGAGCCCCGGTGGCCGTCCGCTCCCGAGACATACTACACCCACCCTGAGTCTCACGCCACCCGGGTTGCCCATCCACACACATCCACCCTTTTTCGTTCAATAAAATCTGTTTAACTTCAAGCAGAAGGTGTGGTCTCTTACTAGTGAAAACCCATTACGAGCAGTGTGCGCCGCATTCTAGTTTAAACTAAAATAAAGCAATCATGTATTCCTTCTTGAGTCACGGGCTGCCGTGATGCCACGTTAGCAAGCAATAGCAGGCAATAATCTGAATGTTTATGGAGTGATCATTGATGAATGAAATGAAATGATGATGACATTATAAACATTAATGGATGAAGGCTGGTGTGTCTTTTGGAGTGTTAAATGTCCGATCTCCCGCGGTGGGCCAAATGAATCCACAGCATGAATAATACTGCGCTGGTCAAAGGTTTGGAGCGTCGGGTTTGTGTCCTCAACCCAGCCCAGGTTGTATAACTCCATATAGGACACGACACACGCTACTGTAAGTTTGGAGAATTCTGTCCATGAAAACATTACAGCGGCGCGACCGCGCCAGTAACGACTCTGCTCGAAAATGCACGATGCGACCTGTTGTGAGCTTGTAGATCTGCCATTTTCAAATAGCCAATGCAGCCAGATCTGCAAGCTTAACCGAATGACTGTTAAAGCAGTTTGTTTAAATTAGTTTATAAAAGGTCTTTTCACAGGGATTATTTATTAGTGAGTTAGATTATACATTTAGGAGTGGATACATATGTTCAGATGCCTGTCAGACGGTCAGACAATGCTGCTCCTCAGGTCTACAATGAACAAACGTGTGCAGCCAAAGTCAACAACTGCTCTCGGCCAGACGTGAGATCTGGGCGTGCGGTACGCTAGAGACAAAGTCAGGATGTATTGATAAATGCCGAAAGTTACGGTGATCCCGCCGTACGCCCATTATTTGGTCTGCACCACATTGATAAATGAGGGCCAGTATGTTTGCGTTTACAGGAAGTAATTAAAAATATAATTTGATAGACTTTTGTCATAAAAATACAAAAAATAAGTTTTGCGTCGCTTCCACCCACTGATGGAATAAAGTGTACACCTATCTATCTGTCACGGTCCGCTTCTCAGGCCTTGGACTTTGACTGTATTACTCAGCCCTTGGACCACGACTGCCCTTATAAGGTCTTGGACTTATTAGGACTGTTCTGTATCCTTGACTGCCCTTATAAGGTATTAGACTTATTAGGACTGTTCAGTTGCTCTGTATTTGTCATGTATTCCTTTTCTGTTGGTTTTGGTTTTGGTTTACTCTGTTGTTGCCTTGGTCTTGTCTACTTGTACCTTCCGGTCTGCCCCTGTAGTTCTGTACCTGCCTTGTCTTACCAGTCTTGTGTTTTGTCAGTGTTTCCACCTGTGTCCTCTTAGTCTCCCAGCCTATCGTAGTGTTGATTGTCTGTTGAGTTCACCTGTGTCCTGTTCTCCTTTTTTCTATATGCCCTGTGTTTAATTGTGTACTTGTCGTCAGTTTGTAGTTCCCTGTAGAGTAGTCTGTCCTGTGAATGCATTTGAGAGTCCTGTTACCTGCCCTTGTTTTGCCCATATTTGGAATATCCTCTGTTTTAGTTAATAAACACTTTAAGTTTACTAGTTCTGCTTCCTGTCGCCTGCTTTTGGGTCCTCCTCCATACTCATTCGTGACACTATATCCGTCCGTCCGTCAATCCTTCTTTCTTTTTGTCTCCGCCAGGCCGAAGGCATGGCCAAGACTATGTTTTGCACACGTCCGTCCGTCCGTCCGTCCGTCCGTCCGTCCGTCCGTCCGTCCGTCCGTGTGTGTGTGTGTGTGTGTGTGTGTGTGTGTGTGTGTGTGTGTGTGTGTGTGTGTAATCCAATCATCACGCAAATCCGGTACACAGTATCTCTATAGTCATGTGATCAAGACGGATCTGTCAGATTTTTCATAATCCATCCTTATAGATGTAATAATAGAATAGAATACTTCCACTACCTCCAAGTGTCCTATTATGGTTTGAAAAAGTGCTACGGTTACTGCCCTTGGAGAGACTATCATATGTTCTACGGGGTACCCTATCCGAATTTGTAGAAGCATGGCTGCCCTTAGCACCATATAGGGGATGAGTGGCGCAATCTCCTGTGTATTGGAGTGACGGAGGATGTCAGTTAGTTGCCATATTAATTGGGAGGCAGGGGATGGGTACAAATGGCAGAGCTCTACATGGGAGAGAGGTTGTTGGCAGCAATAATGTGATGATTATTATATAATGTATTTGGTGTGAAGTCGTTTAGGATTTGATTTTCTCTTTTGTGTTTTTGTTTTTATTGTATTGTTATGTTAGGCTATGTTGTGCCCTCTGTCCTGTCATACTCGTGGTGGATTGTCTACTTTTTTGTCTAATAAAAATATTGAAACAGCGAATAGAATATTTTAGTGGCAACCATTAAAAGCACAGTATCACTAATTAAAAGTGTCAAAATAGATCAAACACAAAAAAAGCCAAAGTTTGTTTCCATTGTGGTCCATTATAAAACAAATGACACTCTAGATTAGAGTCTGTAACCTGATTATTTGCCATGGTGTTGCATGTTGTGTGTTGCATGTGGTCGGTAATTGTTACAACACAGAAATAAGCAATTGAAATGTGTTGTCATCAGTGTTGTAAGTTAAACATCTGTATTTTTGAAAGTGAGGGGCAGAACAAACAAAAAATTAAAGCGGAAGAGCTGCACAGACATAAAAGAGGGACCGCTCCTCTATTTTGTTAAGTTTGTTAAGAGGTGGACCAAATACCTGCAAGAGGAATTAGAGTCATAAAGGTAGAAATGGCTGAGGGAGGTCCTTATGACAACCTTGACCTTCAGCAGATAGACGATGACACCTATGAAAGTATTGAGCACAAGAAGGAGGAAGATCCACAGAAGATACTGCAGTCTGGTAAGAGATGTTTCTAAAATTACAAATAACAACATTAGAGATGCACCGATTAATCGGCCACCGATTAAAAAAGCCGGTTTTAGGTCAAACGGGCTGGATCGGTGCTCGGCCGGTCACTGTCATAAATTCCGATTTTATGCCGGTGAAATTGATACTGCGTTGGCACTGCGAAGCAACAGCATGATGATCAAAGTCATGCGAGTCGACTCAGTAAACATTGCAAGAGGGGCCCACAGATGGTGATTACCTTTGAAATATAAGGATACATATATTGAATATATATATATATATATATTATGGAATATATTATATTCCATAATGCAGTGCGCAGTTATAGCCTAGTCAATGCCTTGACTGCAGGGTTGGGAGGGTTACTTTTCAAAAGGAATCCCCTACAGTTACAAGTTACTTGCTAAAACTTACTAAGTTACTTTTGGATTACTTTGAAGCAAAACTCTATTTAATTAGATAATACAATACGTTTTACCATTGATAGACAAGAATGTTGAGCCTACGAAATTAAGATAAGGACAACAGAAATATGGTTACGGTCATTTAATTGTTAAGAATTTGACCTTTCTGAATAATTACATTACTGTAGAGTCATTGTGTCAACTAATAACAGATCATAAGAAAATGTATCTTGACCTACAGTAACATTTTGATTGTTTGACAACCAACAACTAGCTCATTTTAAATAACACAACCGTCCCTATGGGATCTAAACTCCATCCATGTGTGGTCAAAGTGGCAAATAAAATCTATTTTTGACATTTTGACATTCCTGGCTGACACTCATTTAGATAGACATGGCATGAGTTTAAAACATTACTAGACAGTAAAGACTCATTAAAGTCTACAAAGAACTCAGCTCTATACAATTATATTTATACTGTAGGTTACTCTTTAAATAGAAATCCTCATTTTATTTGACCTAAAAGAGAAGACTGCGCTACCCATTATTTTTCCCCAATCCAATATGCTCTCCTATATCTCCCTGTCTGCAGTGTTGCCTGGTCTGATTATTATAAGCTACATTGGGCTTATTTTTCTGAAGTTGCTTGTAAATAATGGTAGAACGGTTGTGAGCTTGTAGATTGCCAACATATATAAATATGCACATTGTTTAATGGACGACATATAAAGCTTTGAAGTGCTCGTGTGGCCTTTTATAGTTGCTTCTTTTGGGCTTGTTTTCCTGGTTGCTAATTTCTCTTGCACATTCTGGCAACACCGCTCCTGACGCAGCAGCAGCCTCCACTGTGAGGATTTTACACAGAGAGGTGCGCGCTCCTAGGTGGGGTTGGTGAAAGGGCCTACTCTGTGTGGAGTTTGCATGTTCTCCCCGTGTCTCCTAGGGTAGTTAATACCCTCACAAAAACATGTAGTAATCCTGGTCACTATACTGCCTCCCCCTGGTCAGCCGGGGCGCCTGATGGAGGAGAAGGGAACTGGTTGGAATAACGTGTTCCTTCCACGCGCTATGTCCAACCAGGGAAACTCCCCCCTGTCGGGTGATAAGAAGCGGCCTGCTTGCTCCTCATGCATTGAAGGAGGCATGAGCTTCAGCTTGGGCTCTCCCTAGGCTGGCAGAGGGTAGGTAGTGCCCAGGATTACATAGGCAATTGGCACTGGGTGAAAAAATGTGGGTTACAAAATCGTGGGATAAAAATTATAAGAAAAAAAAAAGAGAGGTGCGCGCTGTGCTCAACTCCAATCCATTGCCGTCTGTGTGGAGTGTGCGCTCTTGCAGGTGGTTGTTTGGTGTTATAATAATGTATAACTTGTTAGTAAAATTAATGAGGGGAAGGGGAGAATGTAATCCTCATGTAACCCCCATTACAACACCCCCGTCCAGATTACACATTGTAAAATGTACTCTAAGACGTTACCGTTACGTTTTTTTGTACTCTGATTACGTAACGGCGTTACATGTAATCGGTCCGTCAATCACGGGGAATTTAAAGGCAGTAAGTGCGTCACCAGGCTTCTCATACCATAGATGTCTCATATGGTCCATGCAAAAACTGTTGTAGACTACAGAAAAAAACTGCCTATAAACATCCCTTTTATTTTAGCCAGTTGCAAAGAAAAATCACCCCCTGCATAGGTATGCTGTGCTGTTGAAAAGACAGTACAACTTTGGCACGGACGGACGGGCGGGGTGTGTGTGTGTGTGTGTGTGTGTGTGTGTGTGTGTGTGTGTGTGTGTGTGTGTGTGTGCGCGCGCGTGCGTGTGCGCACACTTCTCTCATACAGACAGCGGCTGGCTGCTCCTCCTACATGCAGGGTTGCCTCTTATTCCAAATAAATTACTAGGCGCCATCTGAAAAGTCCTTAATGCAGTAAGCAGCTTCCAATAGACCCCTTAACAGACGACGTCACACTGATAAGAACCAGTATGCGTGCAACCAGTGTGCGCGCAATGAAACCCATTCTATCAGGTCTCGCTAGGACGCGCCTCACCAGCCAACACACAAGAGGGGGTTGGGGTGTGCTGAAACCAGCGCACCCCAAAACAACAGGTTGAGAATTGATTGCGTGAAACAATCACCTGTGCATCCAGTCTTAATGTTAGTAAACAAATAATTGGTCTATAACAACTCAAAAAGACGTGATCATGATATCAACCATCGACACCACTGGTTTAATTCACGTGCCTACAGACGTCTTGTCATCTATCCAGCTGTAGCCTAAAGCTTGTTGAGACTCGTCCGAAAGTTTTACAAAGTCCACTGAGCAACAGAGAGTAGTGTAACATTTTAAGTCAGACAGAGGTTAAAACAAATAGCAGATATACAAGCTTGTGAGCTTGTAGATCTCCAGTCCTCACCAAAAATATTTACTATTCTGTCCCTATCGGTACATAACTCGGACGGCGCTGATTCGACTAGCAGACCATTGGCTGGTCGTTGCGGGTGAAGGATCCGATTCTCAGTTTTATGTAATGTGTGTTTATAAGTTCTGTTCATATTTTATGTGTTCATCTAATTAATGCATACATGTTCATTTCTATTGTGTGAGTGGTGTTGAGAGCAGACAAAGAGTTAAGAGGCCAATACTAAGTGGCTTGTTTATGTTAGCCACATAGTTTCCTTATCTCTGAGTCTAGCAGAGCTGGTCTGTGTCGTAGCTCTCTGCCACAACCACCAATCAGAAGCGTCCACTGAAGCCTCAAGTACGCTCTTATCTATTACTTTTAGTACCTATTACTTGTAGTAGTCTAATACTTTTAAGTACTTTCAGTCCCGCCCCTGTCTTGCCCTGTTCTCTACTCTCTGTTGCAATAAATATGTATGTAAAGGGATTTGGATGCCAGAATGACGCAGGGAAGAGCTGTGCGTTCTCCTTGGCCCAAGTAATACTGTGAAGGGAGTACTCCGCTGTGTCAGTGTCATTTTATTTGTGGTGTGAACCAAAGCCCTAAGGTGTAGGTAAAATGATAAAGAACCTATCAGCGGGCACTCGTGCCTGGAGGCGCTCGGGCGCAACTCCTCAGCCTCAAGGTCTGCTGAGTCGGCGCGCCTCCGTCATGGTCCAAAACTGGGAGTCTAATGATTAGCGAGGTGTCTATCTCAATGGCTGTGCTTGAAAGCCTTTGGGCTTGTTTCACCCTGACAGACAAATAATAATTGACCGGGTCGAATTGTCCTGGGTCGATTTATCTGGTGACCTTTCAAACAAGTGGTTCAAATATTTTAACTGTTCTCACTCTTTGGCTTTTTCACTCTGTGTGTGTGTGTGTGTGTGTGTGTGTGTGTGTGTGTGTGTGTGTGTGTGTGTGTGTGTGTGTGTGTGTCCTCCAGGCACAAGACGGTACAAGCGGGTTGGAGTCGGTGTTGTATTGCTTTGTGCTGTTCTAGCTCTCCTCAGCGTTGCTGTCCTACTCTATCTCTGTAAGTCAAGTTTCATAACAATGTATTTTATTTATTGCAATGTTTTATAAATATAGTATTTGTTGTAACGATTTTTCATAAATATAGTATGTATTTGTTGTAGTAATTAATAAAGTAGCAGCAACATAAGCTGTAGCAGAATTGGCAGTTGGACATTATTGTCTCCGGCCGAGACTATGTTTTGCAACCTGTCTGTCCGTCCGTCCGCACGCGCGTTAGCCTATACCCTTCTCATTTTTGGCGGTATAGTCGAGTAGGCCTACAGTACTTGAAGTAGCTTCTCATGAGTCATGGGTGAGATATGACAGTAAGCATGCAGACTAGGCATTTGGTGATGAGATTTATCAATATAGCATCCATCCATGTGCAGGCTAGCAGACGCTGTAACTTAGCCTAATCTATTGAAATAAAAAAGAGAACGAATAATGTGATATGATCATCATTCATTATTACAGGGATGCGGGGGTTAACAGAGGAGGACGTGCTGCTTTTCCTGCAGCCTAAAATCTCCTCATGTCCACTCGCTTGTTCTTTTTTTTTAAACAGACCCTCAATTAAAGGCATAATAAGATCAGCTATATGGTGGTACGGTCTCTCTCTCACTATTAAAGCATGCTTGCTTTACACCCCCCAAAAAAACTGCGGTCTGTTGCTCTAGCACACTCAACCACCTCTCTCTCTCTCTCTCTCTCTCTCTCTCTCTCTCTCTCTCTCTCTCTCTCTCTCTCTCTCTCTCTCTCTCTGCAGTATAGGCTAGTAGTCTACAATAGGCCTAAATGAACACTCCTCCATTAATATAAAACATATAAATTGAACGCATATTTGCGTTGATTGCATCTTAACTGTAGCAACAGCTGAGTCTTTGTCTATTGTCACATTTTGGTCCTTTGCAGATAATTCAGCCATTAAGGAGTTACAGACAAACTACGACAACATGACCCTGGACAGAGACCAATGGAAGAGCAGCTTTGACAACATGACCCTGCGCTATGACAACTTGACCCTGAGCTATGACAACTTGACCCTGCGCTATGACAACTTGACCCTGAGCTATGACAACTTGACCCTGAGCTATGACAACTTGACCCTGCGCTATGACAACATGACCCTGGACAGAGACCAATGGAAGAGCAGCTTTGACAACTTGACCCTGAGCTATGACAACTTGACCCTGAGCTATGACAGCATGACCCTGGACAGAGACCAATGGAAGGCCAAATATAACAAACTGTGTTTGACAGGTGAGAGAGATTACAAAGCTTTCTGAAGGAAAATGTATTAGTCTATTATTATTGATATTTTAATTATTGTCAGGGAAGTGTGAATGGCATTAATGCTGAGTTCACACTGGCAGCTACACAGATACAGTCTACCATTCATTTTCAATGGAAGCCAGAGACATGAAGATTCAAAGATACATCTGACGTTTGTAGCTGCTACAAAGATACAACAGATACAAAGATACAACAAAGCTGATCTGGTTTGAACTTCAGACACAAATATGCTGTGTAGCTTTGTATCTTATCTTTTGTATCTGCCAGTGTGAACCCAGCATTAAAGTTGATGAAATACTAAAAGAGATTTATATAAAACAGCAGATCTACAAGCTCACAACATATTGCATTGTGAACTGTCGGTCACCACCATGCCAGCTTGTGGTGAACATGTGTACATCACTACCAGACTTAATTCTATTCTTCAACTTCTTGTTTATGCCCCAAAATGACATGGATTTACAGGTTTTATAGCAATTTTTTGCAATTGTAGAAATATTAGACCTGCAGTTTAAGCATGTTCTAATCATACAATGTACAGGTGCTTTGATGTGGGTGTGGGGTAATTAATGACTAGAATGTAATGTGTCATCCCCACACTTTACCAAACATAATCATTTTAAGATTTATTTGGCTATTCAAAAATAGCAGATATACAAGCTCATAGCACGGCACCAATGCCGCATCATGAGCTTGTAGATCTAAAAGTTTTGAAAAAACATTTTTGAAAATCTTTGAATATATATATTTTAAAGCGAACATTTGTAACTCAAATCTTTGCTTCTGGGGGGGTCCCTTGAACAAAACATTTTGAGATGGGGGTCCGCGGCCAAATACATATAATTTTGGGGGTCCTTGACATATATATAGATATTATAGCAACATACGTTTAAAAAAAATGTTCGGATTTAGAAGACATTTGTAGAATCCCTAGAAGCAAAGCTTTTAGTTACTTTAAAAAATGTATACAGTATATAGATTTGCCCACATTTTCACGATTTTCCCCAAAAAACGGATTTACAAGCTCATAGCGCGGCACTCGGTGCCGCGCTATGAGCTTGTATATCTGCTATTTTTGAATAGCCAAAGAAATAAAAAAATGACACAGATGCATACCAGGTCTTAATGGATTAATATGTACACATTCAGGAAATATTAGATTTTGAATATTTAGAGAAGACATATTTTTTATTTATAATGACTTTCTCAAAATCTATAAATTGCCACAGACATGGACAAGTCTTGTGACATGTTGGTGACTCCTGGTTGTGAAGCGTTGTGAGCTTGTAGATCAGCTATTTTCAGTGAATAATAATAATAATAAACTTTATTTGTATAGCACCTTTCATGACATGAAATGCAGCGCCAAGTGCTTTACAGAGCAAGAATACAGTTACAGTTACAACCAATTTAACAATAAAGCAAACAAAAAATAAAATAAAATAAAAGCAAAAGCATAAAACATTAAAATAGGCAATACAGTGAGGACTTAAAAATCAACCAAATAGGTCTTGAGCTGTGCTTTAAAGCTATCGACAGAGGCTGCCTGTTTTAGGTGTAATGGGAGTTTATTCCACACTGTTGGTCCGTAAAAGCAGAATGCTGCTTCACCGTATTTTTTATATGTCATTTTAGGCACCTCGAGTAGGTCAGCACTTGAAGACCTGAGGGTCCGGTTTGGATCATGTCTCTCTAGGCAGTCATAGAGGTAGGAAGGTGCCAGACCATTTAGAGCTTTATAAACTATTAAAAGAATTTTAAAATCAATCCTAAAAACAACCGGGAGCCAGTGTAGTGAAGCTAGAACTGGAGTGATATGTTCTCTCATTCTAGTTTTAGTTAAAATTCTGGCTGCCGCATTTTGAACAAGTTGTAATCTGTCAGTTGTTTTCTTAGGCAGGCCAGAGTAGAGTGCATTGCAGTAATCAAGCCGAGAGAAAACAAAAGCGTGGATCAGCGTTTTTGCGTCGTCTAACGACAGATAGTCTCTAATTCGCGCAATATTTCTAAGATGAAAGAAAGCAATCTTGGTGACATTATTAATGTGTGCATTAAAATTCAATTCAGAGTCGATAATAACCCCCAGGTTCTTTACTGTGGTGTTACTTTCTATAGCCAGGTTACCAAGTCTACTTATTAATTCTCTCTGCTCACTGGAGCCAATTATGAGAATTTCTGTTTTATCCTCATTTAGCTTAAGAAAGTTCACTCACTCATCCAGCATTTTATACTGGACAGACAGGTCAACAATGGGTCTAGAGCGCAGGGGTCGTCTGGAGCTACCGAAAGATACAGCTGGGTATCATCAGCATAGAAATGGAAGTTCACTCCGTGATCGGCGATGAGTTCTCCCAGTGGTAGTATATACAGGGAGAACAATAAGGGACCCAGAATTGAGCCCTGTGGAATACCAGAACAGATGTCATGTTTGTCTGAGTCAAAATTAGCTAGGCTGACAAAATAGCTTCTGCCTGTTAGGTAAGAGTAAAACCAAGACAAGGCTGTGCCTGACAAACCAATCCAGTACTCCATGCGTTGTAGTAGAATTTTGTGATCAATCGTGTCAAAAGCAGCGGTTAAGTCAAGGAGTAGGAGAACAGATATATTTTTGTTGTCAGCGGACACCCTAAGATCATTAATTACTTTTACAAGTGCTGTTTCTGTGCTATGACCTTTCCTGAAGCCAGATTGGAATTTGTTATGAACCTTATTGTTCTGTAGGAACACATCCAGTTGATGAAAGATATTTTTTTCTAAGACCTTTCCCAGAAATGGCAGATTAGAGATTGGTCTATAATTACCCAGCACCAATGGATCAAGGTTGTGTTTCTTGAGTAACGGCCTGACTACAGCCGTTTTCAGTGAGTCTGGAAAGACGCCTGAAAGTAGAGAGCTGTTTACAATTCTTAGGATATCTCCAATCACGCTGTCTAAAACCTCTTTGAGAAACGGGGTGGGTATTGCATCCAGTGAACAAGATGATGATGTCATCTGTGATATAGTTTAAGAGATGAGATGTGGTGTAGAGGGTAAAAGGAGGGGTCCTAGTATAGTATAGAGCCCTGGGGGACCCCGGTCAATGAATTACATAGGGTTTAAGTGATAACTAATCAACATGTTAGAATTGATCATCAGTGCATTGAAAAGCCATCAGTAAAACTCCTGTTTGATGTTTAGTCAAGTCCTGTCCCAGTGGATGGAAGACGTTTGGATGCAGCTGTTATTACTGGACTACTGAGAAGAAAACCTGGGAGGAACATAGAGAACTATGTCTGAAGACACCAGGAGCAGATCTGGTGATCATTAACAGTAAAGAAGAACAGGTAGTGTGTGTGTGTGTGTGTGTGTGTGTGTGTGTGTGTGTGTGTGTGTGTGTGTGTGTGTGTGCGCGTGCGTGCGTGCGTGCGTGCGTGTGTTCACTTTAATCACAGAATTACATCACATGCATGTGATGTAATTGTGTGATTATAGTGAAAACCTGAACGTATCAGAGAAAATTTATTATGTTTCAATCATGTACAAATGATCAGGAATTCATCAGAGGATTGATCAATGGGGGTGGATCATTCATTGGATCATGGATTGGTCTGAAAAGGTCTGCTGGTAATTGGATCTGGATAGACGGAACTCCGCTGACAACAACACAGTGAGACATTTTACGTTTTGTTCTATTGTTGTTCTATCAAAGTCACTGTATGTGAGAGACTGAGTGGATGTGATTAATACACATCATGTTGTTTACTCTGCAGGTACTGGGCCAGAGGACAGCCTGAGAACCGTGAAGATAACTGTGCAGTCTACTCGTACATTTTTGGAGGATGGAGGAATGTGGGATGTTCATTTCCCCTTTATGGTATCTGTGAGAAGTGATGTTTCTCTTAAAGGTACACCATGAATTTAAAAAAAAACACACCCTGTGTGAAGGAAGCGGTGCCTTTGGGGCGGTAGTCCATGTACAAAATTTGTACTCCATAGCATGCTGCGAACTTGAGTTATGGCTCTTTGAAGGCCAGCCAATGGGAAGACAGAGGGGGCGGGGCTTCAGCAATTCATGCTGGTCCCTATTGGTGGTCTAAGTCCACAAGTCCATCAAATGTGGACTTGGTGGCATGCAGCAAACTGGAGTTATAGCTGTTTAAAATCCCGTGCTCATCCCGTGCTCATACGGGCGCTGGGGGTCCCTGGACCCCTCTTTGAAAACTTCATCAATGCATGCTCGTGCCTATTGGTGGTCTAAGTCCACATACCAAATGTGGACTTGGTGGCATACTGCAAACTGGAGTTATAGCTGTTTAAAATTCCGTGCTCATCCCGTGCTGAAACGGACATCCCGTGCTGAAACGGACATCCCGTGCTCAAACGGGCGGACGGACATAACTTACGGGGGGGGTCCCTGGAGCCTGCTTTGATAACTTATAGCAATAGGGACTAACTGTCATTACTTAAGCCCCGCCCCCTCTGTCTGCCCATTGGCTGGGCTTTAAACAGCCATCATTCCAGTTTGCAGCATGCTACCAAGTACAAATTTGGTACGTGGACTCAGACTACCAATAGGGACGAACTGAAATGAGTTAAGGCCCGCCCCAAAGGCACCGCTTCCTTCACAAAGGGTGTGATTTTTCTCACAATCTGACTGTCTGTCATTCCAAGCTTTTTCAGCTGCAATACCAAAACGTCCTATTGGGCAGGGGGAGCTACTGAGCAATTCTGTCTGGCCATCATCAATGCAAAATCAGGGCCCTGCCATTCTGAAATGGCCTGTTCAGACACGCCCATTCAGGAAATCCATGAAATGAGCATGAATGACTGAATGTTAAAAAAAAAAAATGTTTTGGGTACAAGAGACACTGGGGAGCCCAAAAAATACTAAAAACCTAGAAAAAAATGAAATTCATGGTGTAGCCCCTTTAACTTCATTGATGAAACTGCAGCTTAGTGTTCTGCTTTGTCAAGTTAAACAGTAAAACTGTAAAACAAATCAAACATTTTATTGTACAGAAATACAAACAGTTGTACCATTACTCACCTACTGGATCAGTGAGAGGTAGGAGTAAGAGAGTTAATCAAACTAATTAATTTAATTTATTATAAAAAATAGTCAATGATTGAAAATGTCTTAAAATAATCTATTAATAATCAATCTCTATTTTGGGTTTGTCATTACAGATGAAAAGTATAAAAAATATTCTAACATTTTAGAAAATAGTGAAAATATCATATTTATGAGCTCAATGAGCTTGTAGATCGGCTATTTTGTGTGCGAAAAATAAATGAATCATTTCCTTTTTTAAATTTGCTTCTAGATAATTCAAATAATTGAAAAGGTAATCAATAAGAAAATAATCAATAGTTGTATTCCTGTGGTGAGAAGTGATGTTTCTCTTAACTTCATTGATGAAACTGCAGCTTAGTGTTCTGCTTTGTCAAGTTAAACAGTAGTAATTAGTACCAAAAAACACCTCAAACATTTTATTGTACAGAAGTACAAACTCTTGTAATCACATTAAAGGAGTAGTTCACCACAAACATTTCTTATTTTCTATCAATTACAAACCCCATCAAGCCTTGAATTCATGGAGGTTTTTGTAAACCATTATTATGACTATTGACCAGTGGTGGAAAAAGTACTCACATGTTTTACTTGAGTAAAAGTATCAATACTGTAATGTAGAAATACTCTGTTACAAGTATAGGTCCGTAATTCAAAATGTACTTACAGTACAAAAGTATTGGTATCAGAATGTACTTAAAGTACAAAAGTAAAAGTACAGATAATGCAGAATGTCCCATTTCATAAGTTTTCAAATGTATAAAATGTATGATTTTTTTTTTGAAAATAGCAGATCTACAAGCTCACAATACGTCGCATCGCAACGCATTGTGAGCTTGTGGATTTGCTATTTTCAAATGACCGAAATGTTTATAGGGCTGAAGAGGTTAATGTATGTTTTGTAATAATAATCAAAATCTACAAAGTAACTAGTTACTAAAGTGTTCAAATAATTGTAGTAGAGTAAAAGTACTGACAATAGGACATACTCCAGTAAAGTGAAAAATACCTCAAAATTGTACTTAAGTACAGTACTTGAGTAAATGTACTTGGTTACTTTACACCACTGCTATTGACTAAGTGTGGAGGATAAATGAACATGTTGCCAGCTGTGATTCATGTAGAATAATACACCATACTTCTTTTGTGATAAACTAGGATATCGTGGCTGTCGGGTGGAAACCTTGTATGTTCAAAACCACTAGTTTTCAGGACATGTAAAAAAAGAGCCTGTGTTCCAATGATCAGTGTCTTTTTGGACCAATACTTCTTTTGGGCTCATTTTGATTTAGATTTATCTTAAGTTTATCTCCTTCCCATGAGATGAGAACGAGATAATATTAAGTGGTTAATGCATAATGTACATTTTACGTTCTTAGAAATGTAGTGGAGTTAAAAGTACAATATTGTTCTTTGAGTTGTAGTGGAGTTAAAGTCACCCAAAGTATCCAGAAATACAAATACTAATAAAAAAGTACAGTACTCAAGTACATGTACTTAGTACTGTCACCATTGATAATAACTACATTGGATCCATTAGAACACAGGTTTATTTTATTTTTCATTTCCATTTACAGTGATTACATGTCAAGTGATTTCACTTATTTTATGATGTACTATATATATATATATATATATATATATATATATATATATATATATATATATATATATATATATATATATATATATATATATATATGTATTTGACCTGTTTTGCCTTTCTTTTCTTTTATTGATACAGTGTAAGTTTAATAATTGTTTATTTCTAATAGTTAGGCCTTTATCAGACAGAATGGCCAGAAGGCAGAGATTATATTTTCGCCCCTGTCTATTTGTCTGTCTGTGAATAGTTAAACTTAGGCAATATTGGACCAATCAGCATGATTTTTTTCCCCGGCCATGGTGGCGCTATAACACGTTACTTCAAGTTTCGGCCTTTAACGCTTGAACCATAGGTTGTACAAACATGTAAAACAAACCTTGGATGATGACGCAACTTCCCATCTATGTACTGTATATACTCCCCATTTGCGCCTGACAAGATTTTCCACCATTTAGTGTTTTCTTCAGACACACTTTTTGCTACTAAAGATGATCAGTATCAGTCCTATTTTTTGTATTCCATTCCGATTGGCTATGATTGGCACCGCTCACAATGGGCATTGGCTCGGCTGACACGCCTCATGGGGCACCTGCCTTGTTTTAATGTTTTCAGCAGGCGTGCCAACTTATTAGGAGTTGGGAGTGAGAACGGGTCTTCCAGTGGGTAGGATTACCGGGCCATTGAAAAACCACACGGCTGGGGAGTGCCATCGCGTCAAAACGCTGCTTTGCCCCCAACTCGTTACTATTGAGTGACATTAAGATGAGAATTCAGACAGACAAACCCTACATCACAATCTACAGCTGTGTGCATGCAATTTAACTATTTAAGCCCGGTTTTATACTTCACTGTACAATGCTGTCACACAGCAAAAAAGAAAAAAAGCAGATCTACAAGCAATTTTACAAATTCTACACATTTACAAATCTTTACATGCTCAGAATAGTGGCATCATGGATAATGTGGTTAAGTAGCCTACTCTTTATTTTATTCTAAATGTTGCAACATAATTATGCTATTTGTACTGTGTTTGATATTTTGCCTCTATATTTTATCTTCTTATACTGTTATTGTTGTCACAGTGTTGAGGTTTTAAGTAGAATAATTTCACTGCCTGTGATGTTGTCACTGCTGTATTGTAAGTACATGTGATATCAAACCTTTACCGTTATAGTGATGCATTAATAATGTGTTTGTATTGTAACCAGGTTTATTATCAACTTGTAAACTGGGCAGTGGAAATATTTAATAAATCTTTACTTGACGACAGCATTGTTCAAGTCTATGAATTGACTATGACAGTGGTTCTCTAAGCGGGGTCCTTGAGGGGGTCCCCAGCAACATGTGTTAACATAGCATCACAATCAGTTTAACTTCAACCACTTTAACCCTGTACACAATGGCTATTTGAAAATAGCCAATCTACAAGCTCACAAGGCGTTACAGCACATTGTGAGGTTGTAGATCTGCTTTGTTTTGATCATTTTAACAACACACATCTTGTATGGGGGTCCCTGGCACAACATATTTTCAGATGTGGGTCTGTGGCCAACTGCATATTAATATGGGGGTCCTTGACATGAAAAGGATTGAGAACTACTGGTCTATATGGTATAGTATTGTACTGGCTTATAGGCTCATAAAAATATGGTCCCTATCTTTCACACCGCCTTACCCCTTATGTCTAAACTTTATGCATTTTTTTACTATTGAGAAAACATAGTAATAATTCAAATAGACGATCTACATTGACACATTGTGAGCTTGTATCCACTATTTGAACTATTTAAAAACTGTTTTTCAAAATAGTAAACAATGCCAAAAATGTTTAGGCCTTCGAGGTAAGAAGACGCACAAGATAGAGCTCTATATCTCATTGAAAGCATTTTTATTTTTAATTTTGTCACTCTGTGGGAGGTAAATACGAAGAAAAAAAAAGAATTAAAATAGAGAAGTATGACTATAAAGTTATAGAAGCTGTCATTTTAACCAGAATATGGAAGCTAGGGTTCATGTGGTTATAGAATAATAAGTGTATACAGCATGTGTGAAGTTGATCACATGAACCGTTCTGGAGATAATGTGAAGAACTTACATTACTGGAATTAGACTTGACATGACTGCCAACAAAACATCATATTAAACATAATTACATTGTATTCTCTACAACATGGAGTTGTATTGTCTTAAATGCAGACCTGATCATATATTGCTGATTGTAGCATCAGCCCACTGCTCCATACAGAGATGCCCCCCAGGAGAGAGAGAGGACAGCCAGAGAGGAGAGAAACACACAGTCTGTGTTTGTCTGACAGCTTGTCTATAGCAGTGTGTGATGTGAATATTTCAAAAGACAATCAAAATCTATTGGAATTATTCTGACATGGAGTCATAATTAAACGTAATGTTGATACGGCACAGTGACCATCAAGACAATACAAACATGGCACTTCATGTCAAAAAGGTTGCTGACCCCTGCACTAAGCCCTAGTGTATCAACCAGGTAACAGGAAAGGTGGGCACTAAGACATTCTGGGCACAAGGGAAAACTGGGCACTAGAGAGGACTGGGCGCTGGGGAAACTGGGCACTAGGAATAGTACAGAGGTCGGAAGTACAATATAACAGAGTTTAAAAAAGTACAATATAAGATATTGTAATTAATATTCAATATTATTTGCCAAAATACTGAATATAGTACTGTTATTTTTTTTTCTTTTTAAGACCTGAAAATTGTAAGGACTCCAAAAATAGCTGAACTGAATGTGAGGATAGAAAAACATAGCTAAACAGTAGGCTACACTATGTAGATAATGTGTTTTTATTGACCATGCACCAGCAGCAGGCATAGGTAGGTTACCATGCAATCAGTCAACAATAACAACTTCATATAAACTTCATATAAATATGATAAATATTGAAAGACCTAGAGACTGACATCTACACTTGGACTAACCGGCTATAAATACATATAATGTACAATCTATCAACAAAACAGGAAGAAAAACAAAAGGATTTAATGACTGTTTTGGCCTATAATGATTTGCCCAAAGTGTGGTGATGCAACAGCTGTAATTATTATGCAGAGTTCAGAGTCACACCCTGAAGTCACGTGACATACACAATCCACAAGGTGACTTATGGTGTAATAATTAGTACATTTAAGCATCAACACTGTTTGTCTGCATATCAAACACAAATATAATTCTGTAATGGAAGATAATTACACCATATTACAGGATTTTATACAACATTTAAAAGAGTAATGTTGATGTTTATTTGTCTCTGTAGGCTACAGTTCAGTCACATCAGTTTATCAGAATCTCCTGTGTCCTTTAGAATTATGAGACCAGAACTAACTGTTTTATACATTATATACCGTATGTATATAGACTTTATAATGTATCTGTCTTAGTGGAGTAGGAAGGTAAGTCAAGTTATAATAATAATAATAATCTTTATTTATTTAGCACATTTCTTATACATAATTTACAAAGCACTCAATAGAATTTACAAAGCACTCAACCGAATGTATAAAACAACAAGCCAATGTCAAGATAAATAGATAGGAAATATTTTTAAAAAAGTGTGTGTGTGTGTGTGTGTGTGTGTGTGTGTGTGTGTGTGTGTGTGTGTGTGTGTGTGTGTGTGTGTGTGTGTAAGTAAAATAGGGATTGTGAATGGAAGGAAAGGACTGTATGTAATGGTTCATGGTTGGCAGTGTTCGCCTTGGTGTGTCCACACAAAACACTCGGATGCAGTCTTCAGTTTAAACTTTACTTAATATATGCAGCAGCACAGTAACAGCACAGGTACATGGCATTAGTAGGGGTATGTGTGGTCTAAAGAAAGGAAATTAATGCATACAGTATAGATTTTAGCAATCATAAAATACCATAATTATAGAGGTAAATAATACATTCATCATCACAAGGAAATATCTGCATTAGCATGGTTCCTATAACAAAAGGTAAGGTAAGTAATAATAGTCATCAAATAACATCTCCTGTGGCCTGTATCATGTACTGCTCTCATCTAATTACAGAACATTCAGCAATATGGAATAACATGGAAGGAAACATCAATATCCCAAACTTATGGCAGAAATAAATGCAGTAGCACAGGGTCTGTTTCCCATTAACCAAACAATTAGGCTCAACACAAACATGACTTATGACTTGACTTTAACATAAAGCACATCTCTGCTGATCAACATTAAACCAAACAAATATAGCACTGAACACTCACTTATCGTCATTGACGCACACAAAAAGGAACAGGTTTGGGTCTGGAGTAGGTGACAGTCAGTTTAGGATTCCTCGTTCTCTGTGTGGAAAGTCACACTGAGAATTCTTGGCCTCTGAGGCAGCACACCTGTTCTAATCAGTTGATTATCATGAACCTCAGCTGGTACATAGCTAGTTGAGGGTGGTATCAATTGGCACTCCACTGTGCTCTTAAGGGCCTTTCCAACAGTGTGTGTGTGTGTCTGTGTGTGTGTGTGTGTGTGTGTGTGTGTGTGTGTGTGTGTGTGTGTGTGTGTGTGCGTGTGCGCGCGTGCGCGTGCGCGCGTGCGCGTGCGTGCGCGTGTTTGCGTGCGTGTGTTTAAAGTTTGCTGATGTCAGTGACAAGCCTGTACTCTGCTGCAGTGATGAACATGTACCAGTGGGGGGCAGTGGGGGAGAACCACTGACATACAGTGAGTTGGCTTGTGGGTTCTACACACAGATACACAATGCCTCAAATCATGAACGCAGCGTGCAATTTCTGTGAAATTTTAGACGCACATTCCCACGAAGCGAAATGCCACCCTTTTCACATTGGCCTGTTATAGCGCCACCAGCAGGTCTAATTTATTAAAACATTTTTGGAGCAAAATGCCTCAAATCATGAATGCAGCGTCCCATTGCAGTGAAAGGCCTAAGAATAAATGGCACCCTTTTCACATTGGCCTATTTTATAACTCCACCATGAGGCCACAATAACATACCTGACCTGGCGGAGACCTGTGCTCCGAGGAGCACTTTTTATATTATAATTCACCAGGCCTCCCTCAGAAAAGACATATTGGATCTATTCTCTAGATGGATAAATGGATCAAATTGACATTATATCATTAAAGGGACCACAACATATTATGGGCCTAATTGACGTCTTGATTTAAATAGTTAGTTTTGTGCATGTACTACGGAGATGTCAGTAAATGTCTGTAAAATATGGACATTAATAAAAACAAGTAGACTGCAACGGAGTCTTTTTTTAAATCAACAAAGTGGAGGCTTTGTAAAGCAGTTTGTGTTCTACTTCACTCAGGGTGGATTTTCACACCTTGTTTTTCTTTTCAGTTCAGTGAAAACAATGTATGTTGCAATGCACCCCCTCATATCTTTGACTTCTTGGAATTGTGTATATGTGTGTAGATGTTTGATGGTTGTGTGTTCACTTAAGTGTAGAGGTGGTGTGTGTTAGTGGTTTTTCTGTGTATTTGTGCTTCATGGATCACGTGACCGTGGTCATCTCATGCAGCTTAACAGAGTTTAGTGGTTTAACTCAACAGGATGGATGGATGTTTCAATATCACACTTCTGACTGACTGTGGGTGAACTGCATCAACCAATACAGCTCAAAGGAAACAGCATAGAGCGAGTGCGTGCATGCAGGGGGGGGGGGGGGCAGTGTGTGTGCTTGCAGGGTGGGTGGATGGCAACCTCTCTCTCTCTCTCTCTCTCTCTCTCTCTCTCTCTCTCTCTCTCTCTCTCTCTCTCTCTCTCTCTAGCCTACGCAGCACCCAGTGTTGCCATGTCCGCTTATTATAAGCGACTTTGGGATTGTTTTTCTGTAAAGTTGCTTGAAAGTGTAGTTGCTTATTTGGCCTTGTTGTCTAATGTTGTTTGAACCAGTTGTTCTCAAACATTTTAATGGCAAGGACCCCCAAATTAATATTTGCCCGCAGACCTCCCCCTTCTGAAAATATGTTGCCATAGACCCCCATACAAGATCTGTGTGGATTTGGAAAATATTCCATACATTTTCAAATTTGTTGCACCCTGTCCGTCCGTGACTGTGTGTGTCCGTGTGTCCGTATGACCCCAGAACACAATCCATTGATTGATTCTTACATGCTCTGAAAATGCACGCGGCCCACCCATCTGACCACTTAACACATTTAGACCGGGAAACAATGTGTGTCATTTTTACGTTTATTTGGATATTCAGAAATAGCAGATCTACAAGCTCATAGCGCTTTGAGCTTGTAGATCTGCTATTTGTTTTTTAAATCGTGGAAAATTTGTGCCAATCTTTGAATATATACATTTTTTTATTTTTTTATTTAAAGTAGCCAATTATTGTTTACCCCTTTTTCTCCCCAATTTAATCGTTATGCCAATTAATTCCTCCCCACACACATGTCTGTGTTGTCACTGCTGTCCTATCCTACTGACTCACCTGCCAGTGAGGAGCCCCCACCAGGAGGACGTAGAGCCTTCGCCCTACTCCTCCCGTCCAACACTCCCCGCTGACAGGCTCCGCCCCCAGCCTGTAGGAGTACGTGCAATGACCAGTATCACCCTCCTCCTCCCCGCCCGGCTTCCCTCCCCCGAACACGGACCCATTGTGTTCATGTAGACGCTGGACAAAGCCGGATGCACCACGGTGGATTTGAACCCACAACCTACGTGGTGGTGGGCAGTGACTTTACCACTGCGCCACCCAAGCGCTCATATATATATTCATTTTTAACTCAAAATCTTTGCTTCTGCATGGGGTCCCTGGAACAAAATATTTTGAGATCGGGGTCCAAGGCCAAATACAAATCATTTCGGGTGGTCCTTGACATGAAAAGGTTTGAGAACCACTGATATTATAGCAACATACGTTTTTTTTCCAAAAAATAAAAAAACTCAACCTCTGGGTTCAGATGAAGAGGTTCCTCTGTGAGCGATCTCCATGGTCCCAGTGCAGCCCGTCTGCTGAGCACAGAGACATACAGCGCTGGACAAACACACATACATGTTGTGGTTGTGGTGATGTCATGATGATTGGATCTATTGTTCACACACACCATCACCTGACTGGCAAAGTGACAGAAAAAATACACTTCACAAGCTTTGAGAGCCTTTTACTCAGCTTTGTGAATACAGGTTTAACAACATTCAAATAAGCATTATCTTCTTCAAATAGTTTAAGATTTCAATGTATGACACATCATTTGAAATCTTACATTGTGTTCTCTCAATTGTGTAAAAGGCTGAAAAATGACCAGGGCCTTCATGTGGCACTGATAATCTCACAGTGGTGTCAAACTCGTTTGGTTCTATTTGTACACTCTCAGAGTTATGGGGTCCTTGAAATAAAACAAAGTTAGAGGACCACTGTGCTACACTAAATGGAACAGAGCATTAATTAGCATAATTGGTAAGACCTGTGAAGGAAGTCAAGGAACTTAAATAAGAAGGAAGGGAAGATCTGGACGCCAGATTTGCGCCATGACACACGTGGGTGCCTCATTGACTGCAGTGCATTCCTTCCAACTCCCGGCTGCAGTTTGACACCCAGTGAGACGAATCTGCCAGCTGGAATTGCTGGATAGAGAAGATGATGTTGGTTCTAAACCTTTTCAGGCCCTGACCCACCAAAATAATCATTTTTGAACTGGGGGGAACCCTGACAAGCACTTCATTGTTGGAGTTGAGGCATTACATTTAGCTTGACTCGGTTCCACAGAAATAAATTGTGTAAATAGCCGACAAGCTCACAACTGTCTGTGTTTTAGACACTTACAGATCACTTCCTGTGTGTATTCTACGCTGTGGCGTAGCTATAGGGGAAGCAGGGAATGCAGTCACATCAGTGCCCGGGGTTGGAGGGGGCCTGCTCCTACCCACAGTGTTAAACGGCCTCTTGTTTTGAACAGTCAAAACAAATCATTACGAGTTAAAATACGCCACAGACACTTTCAAACGACAGGACGATACACAAGCAAGATGTCCTACAACAATGAACACACATTTGAAGACTCTTCACAACAGCTATCCACTCTGTGACTGTGAGGTCACGTCACATGCAGGTGAAACATGACGTTAATCATAAAGATGGACACATGTACGTTAAACGTTACCACTTGAACTGAAAAGCTCTATGAGGAGAATGCTTAATAAACTTTACCAAAGCTGTCCCAGTATCCCAACCACAGCGGTCACCACCACTTACAATATAACCTGTGAGTAGCAGCCTACAGTATTATTATGATTTATTGACTTTTTATTTATTGGAAGATAATGTTTCCTGGAGGATCGGAGGCCTGTCCTAAATAGCCTGCATCAGGGCCTGCCGTTATTACATTACACCACTGATTCTACGTGTGTGTGTGTGTGTGTGTGTGTGTGTGTGTGTGTGTGTGTGTGTGTGTGTGTGTGTGTGTGTGTGTGTGTGTGTGTGTGTGTGTGTGTGTGTGTGTGTGTGTGTGTAAATGGACAGACAATAGAGCGTGTTGAGGAGTATAAATATCTTGGCACCACCATCAACCACAAGCTCGCTTTTAAGACCAATGCAGAGAATATTGTGCCAACAACGACTGTTCTTCCTGAGGAAGATGAGGAAGCTTCAGGTCCGACCATCAATCCTGCAGGCTTTCTACAAGTCCTTTGTGGAATCCATCATGACCTTCAACATCACATCATGGTTTGGTGTGATGTGTGGCATCAGCCGGAAACCTCTTCACAGGGTTGTTAAGATCAGGGGTAAGATCATTGGGAAGGACCAGGAGCCACTCAGCAGCATCCACAAGAAACGGACAGTAAAGAAGGCCTCTCAAATAGTTGAGGACAATACTTACACTCTTCGCACTCACTACAAACTGATGCCCTCAGGCCGTCGTACAGAGCATCAAAACTCACAAAAAGGGGCTCAGATAGCGTTGTACTACCTCCATCAGACTGCTGAACATCTATGTCTGGTGGACCCCCCCCCCGTGGACCCCCCCCCCTCCCTCCCCCCCTCAAGCACGTTGGACTATTCCACCTGATGGACGCTAGTAGTGAACATGTTAACACATAGGTTGCAATATATTATATTATTTTTTATCGTGCTTTTAAGTTTTATCATGCTTTTAAGTAGTAGTTTTAAATGTACTTTGTGTCTTGTATAGTGACATAGGTATATATGTATTGACTGTATGTTGTCTTTTTTTTAACCACTGCACAAACAAAGTTCCGAAAGGAAAATAAAGTTGTTTGAATTTGAATTTGAATTGAATTCCCGTCTGCACTGTGCATATTGAGTCTTGTCTAGAAACATCATTGTAGATTGTTCAAGGTCAAAGGTTTCTTACATAAAGAGTAACATTCCTGTTTTGGTTCCTCAGGCATTGTAGCAGCAATAATACTACTACTACTACTACTAATAATAATAATAATGATATCCAGCAACTAGGACATTAAAAATATATAATAATCAGAAAATAGTGAGTATTAAGAAAAAGAGCGGTTAGCTTATAACTAGTGATCAATTATGGGTGGAGAGACAGCACTGCAGTATGGACCAAGGTCCATACATTTGACTTAACCAACACGCAGTTAAGTTTATACGGGGTATCTGCACAATTCAATAGTGACAATTTAAAGACTTTTAAGACCTTTTTAATACCGCTAAAATAAAATAAATAAATAAAAATAAGATCATTAATGCATCAAAAGTAATCAACAAACTATACTATAAAAACTGGTCAAACATTGGCCAAATTGTCAAATAAAATAATATAAAAAGAGGCAACATTTTCGAAAATAGCCGATCTACAAGCTCAGCAACGTGAGCTTGTAGATTGGCCATTTTCACAATGTTTATCTGTGGAACAGAGTCAAACAAAGTGTAACGTCTCTCAACAACTACAATCCCAAGTGCTTATCAGGGTGGGGTCTCATTTGAACACTTCTTGCTTTTGTCACGCTATGGTAGGAAACTGATGACAAAAGATAAAAAAATAGAGAAGTATGGCTAAGTTGCAGAAGCTCTCAATTTAACCAGAATAAGGAAGCTAGGGTCCATGTGGTTATAGAGTGACAAGTGTATACAGCAAGTGTGAAGTCGATCAGCAGTTCCGGAGATATGTGAAGAGCATACATTACTGGACTTTGACTTGACATCACATGACAACACAACACAAAAAAGAAAAGCTTATTATTATTATTACTCTCCGCAGGAGAGTATTGTTTTCACTTTCTAAATATGACACACCGATTGGTCAAGCCTCACGTGACACGTGACAATACGGTGAAATACTGTATAAATACATGGCATCACTTTGACAGTGTCTTTGCCACTGTCAAAGTGAGGTAAGACAGGAACCATCACGAAATGGCTGCATGGCTGATACATAATTGGCAGATAGGACAGATAGGACACTTATATAGGCAGGAGGGATATGACACTTACACAGACGGATAGGACACTTACAGTACACAGACAGGACGGATAGGACACTTATACAGACAGGACGGATAGGACACACATACAGACAGGACGGATAGGACACTTATACAGACAGGACGGATAGGACACTTACACAGACAGGACGGATAGAACACTTACACAGACAGGATGGATAGGACACTTACATAGACAGGAGGGATATGACACTTACACAGACAGGACGGATAGGACACTTACAGTATACAGACAGGACGGATAGGACACTTACAGTATACAGACAGGACGGATAGGACACTTATACAGACAGGAGGGATAGGACACTTACACAGACAGGAGGGATAGGACACTTACATAGACAGGACGGATAGGACACTTATACAGACAAGACGGATAGGACACTTATACAGACGGATAGGACACTTATACAGACAGGACGGATCGGACAGTTAGAACATAAGAATTAGAACATTCCCAACATTCCCAACACAAGTCTGGTAAGAGTGAGGTAAGACAGGAACAATCACGAAATGGTTGAGAAATGGCGGATACTGTAACAATTGGATAGGACACTTACACAGACAGGACGCATAGGACACTTACACAGACAGGACGGATAGGACACTTACATAGACAGGACGGATAGGACACTTATACAGACAGGAGGGATAGGACACTTATACAGACAGGACGGATAGGACACTTATACAGATAGAACATTCCCAACATTCCCAACAGCGGAGAGTTGTGCTCCGAGGAGCACTTTTTCTAGTTACGGGGCCAGGCTTCCAGCATGGACCCGTATTGTTATTGGCATTATTCCGTTTCTTCTTCTTCTGCCACTTTTGGCAGTTCTGGCTGAACCGTGCAGTCGCTTTTTATGAAACTCGGCCATATGATAGATGGTCATGAAAAACGATCAAGAAATAATTCTCACAATCTTTCGTCAAAAGGTGGCGCTATAGCACTCAATTGAAAAATGCCAACTTTGAACAGGTACAACTCATGCCCTGTTTGACCTACAGCCATGAAACTTCGATGCACACATGCGTCTCCTCATGATGAACAACTTTCACACTCTGACTTTTGACCTCTGACCTTTAGATCTCCCACCATTTTGAATTATATGAAAAACAGTTAAAACCTATCTCCTCCTGGGATTTTTGAGTAATCTGCACGAAACTTTTTACACATGAACTTTGGACCTATGCCAAAAAACGTTTGCAAAATATTTTCCATAAGTGAAAAAATGAAGCTTTAATGAGCCAATGAATATTGCAGTTTTATGACAATTATTCATCTGCCCCTAACACATACATGCAGACTTACCATTCTTTGAAACTTTGCAGAAATGTAAAGGGCCATTCCAAATATCACTGAAACCAATCTTACTCCAATTGGTCAAACGGGGGCGTTATAGCAATTTTTTGAAAATTGAAACTTTAAACAGGCAAAAGTCATGCCTCGTTTGGCCGACAGCCATTAGACCTGCTTACACATGTGCCTTGACTAATGAGGAACACATCTATCACGTTGACCAGTAAGCACCGCCCTTAGATTGTCCGCAATCTTGAGCAGTTTGAAAAACACTTAAACCCAGGATTTTTCAGCTATTTGCGTGAAACTGTATCATCTGTGTGATCTCCTTTCACAGGTTCTTGTCTGTTGGTGGCTTCTCGCTTAAATGTGTGCCCCACAACCTGAAGGTCACCAGTTCAAGCCTCACTTGGTGCAGACTTCATCTAAGTTGCATTTCACACAACATGACTATCAATGAATACATCTGCAATTGTTAAAGATAACATGAAATACTTAATTGAGTGTTTTTTACATACAGCTGATCTACAATCTCACAACTTTTCAGATAGCAATGAGAGTATGTTTTTTCAATGTATAACATACTTCATTGTGAAAATAGCCGATGTACAATCTGACAACTTTTAATGGTTTGTGAGCTTGTAGATCGGCTACTTTCACTAGTTTTGCTTCTGAGGAGATGTACAATTTCTTCATTTAGTCCAGGGGCCAACACTGATATTTTCACAAATTGGTACCACCTAAGGTGACCGTAAAGTTTTTGTATTTTTGTCTTCCTACATGTCTCTAGTTTATATTTTGGTATGATAACCCTTCCAATCTTGTAGCTTAATGGCAGTTATCACTACCTACCGGCTAATGTATCCGGTAGGAGACACAAAGTAGAATCTTTGTGTCTCCTACCCAGGGCATCAAATTATTGCGACAAAAAACAAATATATCCATGTATTCAAGGCTTCATGGGGTGTGCAATTGATAGAAAATAAATATTTTTTTGGGTGAACTCCTCCTTTAAGTTTTTCAGGGGGACTCTCTACCCATTCAGCTATGACCACCCTAGACCGAAGGAGGGTCAACTTTTACAAGCTTATGGAAAGCAGTCTTTTTGCAAACACCAAAAATCTAAGAAGTTATCAATTGCACACCTCATGAAGCCTTGAATACATGGATATATTTTGTTTTTTTGTCGCAATAATTTGATGCCCGGGGTAGGAGACACAAAGATTCTACTTTGTGTCTCCTACCGGATACATTAGCCGGTAGGTAGTGATAACTGCCATTAAGCTACAAGATTGGAAGGGTTATCATACCAAAATATAAACTAGAGACATGTAGGAAGACAAAAATACAAAAACTTTACGGTCACCTTAGGTGGTACCAAAATATGGCTTGGCCCCTGGACTAATTGGTAAATGGTTTGTGAACGAGTGATCTTAGTGTTAGTGAAATAGGGGCTTGGGTCATGACAGAAGGCAAGCGTTTGTCATCCTCAACAGACAACATCAGCCTGGACAAAGCTATAGCACTATAGGTAGTGTTGCAGCTACCTAAGAGTGCCTCACGACCGCAAGGTTGCTGGTTCAAGCCTCACTTGATGCACACACATTTAAGTTGAATTGCAAAAAACATGACTCAATCTATTCCGTTTCCATGGCTCTCTCTCTTCAATCTGTTCCGTTTCCATGTCTTTCTCTTCAATCTATTCCGTTTCCATGTCTCTCTCTCTGTCTCTTCAACCTATTCCGTTTCTATCTTCAATCTATTCCGTTTCCATATCTCTCTCTCTCTCTCTCTCTCTCTCTCTCTCTCTCTCTCTCTCTCTCTCTCTCTCTCTCTCTCTCTCTCTCAGGGGCGGCCATAGCTGAGTGGTTAGTGAGCCCGCCTAGGGAGCCAAAGTCTTGCTTGCCGACACAAGCAAGACTCTTAACCCCTAATTGCTCACAGGCCCTCATTGGAAACAAGACCGCAAGGACTTTCATGAACGGACCTGTTAAAGGAATTATCATTTCTCTTTCTCTCTCCTGGCCCCGTATTATCGCTGCTTGCAGCTATATTTATTATTATTATTATTATTATTATTGTTATTATTATTATTACCACCTTCATATCACATGTTATATTATTACCTAATATCATTACATGGTATTCTCTACAACATGGAGTTGTGTTTTCTTAAATGCAGAACCATTAGTATATTGCTGATTCTATCATCAGCTCACTGCTCCATACAGAGAAAGCTAGCAGTGATGGCCGACAGGAGGAAGTTAACAGCGAGTGCAGTATTTGTCAAGTCAAGTCAAGTCACCTTTATTCTTGAACTAATTTAAAAACAACAGAAGTTGACCCAAAGTGTTTTCCATTCACAATAGCATCATAAAGACCTCATAAAATACAACATAGTAAAAGAAACATAAAAGCAATACCTCAAACAAACACAGCATAATTCAAATAACATAAAAGCAATACAAAAAATACATTCCATGACCAGAGTAGGCCATAGGTTAATTGGCCTCAGACTGAGCTGAAGGCAATGGAAAAGAGGTGGGTTTTTAGGGTGGATATAAACCTTTCAATGGTGGAGCTGGACTGAATTTGCAGTGGAAGATTGTTCCAGAGTGTGGGGGCAATAACAGAAAAGGCCCTAAAGCCTTTAGTTTTAAGGCTTGTTGGGGGAACGGCAAGGAGCATTTGGGAAGATGACCTAAGTACCCTGGGGGCAGGAGGTGCAGAAACCAGATCAGAAATGTACTGTGGCCTGAGACCATTTAAGGCTTTAAAAACAAAAAGTAAATGTTTTAAATCAATACGATGTTTCACTGGTAACCAGTGCAGTTGGGCCAGAACCGGGGTAGCTAATGTGCTCTTCCTTCCTACTTCCAGTCAAGAGTCTGGCAGCTGAATTTTGGACCATCTGTAGACGAGAGAGAGTGGACTGAGTCAGCCCATAGAATAGAGAGTTGCAATAGTCCAACGAGAGGTGATAAAAGCATGGGTGACTGTTTCCAGGTCCCTGTGTGTTAAAATAGGCTTCGATTTAGTTATAGCTCTTAACTGATAAAAACTACCGCTCACTAATCTGTTAATAAAAATTCAAATAAACACCCACGTCCAAATAAACACCCACGTTTTTTAAAGTGGTGTACACATTTGCAGAGAGGGGGCCAAGAGTGTTTGTTAGGCCAGTGACAGACTTTTGCGGGACAAATAAAATTACTTCCGTTTTATATTGGTTCAACTGGAGTAAATTTGTGGCCAAATTGACATTTGTCAATGATGTTGAATGTCTTTAAAAGTGAGGAAACTTGGATAAAAACAACTTTTTCTAAAACCTTGGAAACAAAGGGCAGCTTGGAGATGGGTCTGACATTATTATGTTCACTAGGGTCTAGACTGTTTTTTTTTTTAGGAGAGGTTGGACAGCATGTTTAAAACAGGAGGGGACAACTCCCAGTTTTTAGACAGCTATTAATGATTGCCAGGGTGAGGGGGAAAATGGTGTCAAAGACCTCCTTAAAAAGGCGGGAGGGAATGATGTCAGAAGGGCTGAAGGTGGATTTCAGGTGGGAGACCACTTCAGACAGATGGGCGGATGACACTGGCTGAAAATGGTGGAGATGGTTGACTGAATGGCTTATTATTGAGAGAGTTGAGACTGGAGGTGATATGGATGATCTAATATTGTTGATTTTGTACAGGAAGAACTCCAGAAAAGACTCGCAGGACGCTGGGCTAGGTGCTGGGGTAGCGGTGGCAGATGAAACAGGGTTTAAGATGGAGTTGATCGTGAATAATATTTGAGGACTATGGGCATTTTTGTTAATTAGATCTGCATAGTATTGGGATGTGGCTGACCGTACGGATGCTTGGTCACCGGCTTCGAATGCTATCAATGCATTGAATGGGAGATTATCACGTTTTATCAGACCATTGAATGGGCGAAGTAGGCGAGCTACTGTCTACCCCGCGATTTGTCAGACCATTCATTGGGCGTAATCAGGAGCTACTGACCTACCGACGGAGGCGGAGCAGTCCCCACAACAATATTTACGATTCTGTGAGTATCGGTACATAACTCGAACGGTGCTGAGTAGGCTCCAGCTCGCCTGAGACTGCGCGCCTCCGTCATGGTCCGAAACCAAAACAACCAAAACCAAAACCGAAACTAAACTATTTAAGTCATCTCCGTCGGTAGGTCAGTAGCTCCTGATTACGCCCAATGAATGGTCTGATAAATCGCGGGGTAGCTAGTAGGTCGCCTACTTCGCCCATTCAATGGTCTGATAGAACGTGATAATCTCCCATTCTATGCATTGATGGCATCCGAATCAGGTGGCTTGGTAGGCCTTAAGGCAGTTTCTAAGGATGTAATGAGACCTGTAATTTGTCCTTCTTCCATTTTCTTTCAGCACTCCTAAGGGCAGCTTGTCTGAGAGTGTTGTTGGGGTCATTTAACAAGGGGGTACCAGGGAGGTGACGTCAGATATGTGAGGTGAGTGTGTGAGCATGAATGAATTGGAGAATTGAGCACATAGGGCTGAGGGAACTTGAGTACGCTCCCAAAAAAAGCCCAGAGGCTTGTTTCCATTGTGTCCCACTAAACATTCAACACACAAACAACTGGACAAAACAACATTGTAACGGACAACAACACAGAATAAAAATGACAAACTATACAGTTTTAAGAAATTCATGATACAGGGTACATCTACAGCAGTTGTTCAAGGAGGAGAGAACTCTTAGTTCACTTCCTCTATCCAGAATTAGCAGACTCATGTTCACATGTACATTTTGCGGTAAAGAGTCTATTGGCTATTCTGCATTTTGTGTGTGTGTGTGTGTGTGTGTGTGTGTGTGTGTGTGTGTGTGTGTGTGTGTGTGTGTGTGTGTGTGTGTGTGTGTGTGTGTGTGTGTGTGTGTGTGTGTGTGTGTGTGTGTGTGTGTGTGTGTGTGTGTGTGTGCGTTTGCGTGCGTTTGCAAAATTGTGTCCAAAGCCACTTGCTTTTGTGTAGCACACTCTTAAAGTCAGACGGGGACAGAGCAGCTCAGATTGTGCAACAGTGAAGACCAATGTAGGACAACACAGATATTGGACAAAGTGAGTAACATAACATTTAAACATAGCATATGACGATAGCACATTATATTGTAATGACTTAATTCATAATAAATGATATTTACATTATAATCGTGTACTTGTACTGATTAACTTGAGTTACATTTTTGTGTTGTTCCTTAAGATGTCTGGCAGGCCAGGCAGATCAAGGAGGGTGAGGTCCGTCGGAGGAGACAGGGAGGAGAGGGTGGAAGAGGAGAGTGAAGGCTACGACGACATAGACAATCTCAGAGACCAAGGCTCCGGCTCACAGGACGCTACAGGAGTTCAAGGTACACAGTAACACAATTAGGCCTCGTCCACACATACCCGGGTATTTTCATAAACGTAGCTATTTATATACATTTGGGGGGGTTCGTCCACACACAAACACGTTTTTTGGCCCATGTAAACTAGGTTTACGAATTTCGCTATAATAATTCAAATGTGTTTTTTTTTATAACATTCAATAACATAACATAACATAACAATGTATAATAAAATATATTTTATTTTTTGATTACATTTTAATTTTAATGTTATTTTATTTCCTGACCTACCAATGCAATTTTTTTTTTTTTTTAAATGCTTTCATCATGTCACGCATGATCAACAATAAAGTTTGAGTGCATGCACTGTACACAGAAAGTTAAGAATAGTCCCTGTCATACCACCTAATGTGTCTGTGTTGTGCACGCTTGACGCGTGCCTGTGTGTGTGTGTGTGTGTGTGTGTGTGTGTGTGTGTGTGTGTGTGTGTGTGTGTGTGTGTGGGTCACCAGACCTCTCGACCCAAGACAACTCGCCCAGCCGCGAATTTGAGAGAGCTCGACCCAAATCGACCGGGTCTAATTGTCTGAAGTAGTATCTCTGTGTAACCCAGGCCAGTGTCTCTGTGTTTCTCTGCATATAGCTGCATTCTATATACAGTTTTAACTTTAAAGGGACATTAAGCATGTATACAAGTCTTACATCCATCAGTGTTTGAGGTGATCAAAAGGAAATAGGCTGAAGCTAAACATTTATGATAGCCTATCCTTCCTTAAACATGATTAAGGATGATGTTCTGTAAACGTCCTCTGGGTGGCTCCCTTTAGCTTCCATTAGCCTCCATTAGCTTTGTAACGAGTGCAACAAAAACACCAACACAGTCCCACACCAATACAGTCTTGAAGCTAAAGCATTCATAGAAACTTATTATAACATGGCAACTTTGCACTTTACCTGAAAAGGGGAGAATAAAGTGAGTGCAAGAATAATTGTCAGACAACACAGATTGAGGATCGCCAGGCTGAACCAATTGATAATAGACACACTGTAAGGATTTAGAGCTAAGGATATCACATCAAGAAGACAATAGGGCTTGAGGTAAGGAGGTGTCCATCTCAATGGCTGTGCTTGCCATCTCTCTCTCTCTCTCTCTTTCTCTCTCTCTCGCGGTCGAATTTGTGTCGAATTGTCGGGTCCAAGCGGGTCGAAAGCGGGTCGACCTGTCCGGGTCGAATTGTCCCGGGTCGAGACGTCTGGTGACCTGTGTGTGTGTGTGTGTGTGTGTGTGTGTGTGTGTGTGTGTGTGTGTGTGTGTGTGTGTGTGTGTGTGTGTACGTGTACGTGTGCGTGCGTGCGTGCGTGTGTGCGTGCGTGTCAGACTGGTCATGCTGAGACACACCACGTTCGTCCAGCAGCCCTTAAAGTTTCTCCCCATAAACTTCACTTGAAAGTTACATTTAAGAAACTTTAGTAATTATGACAACAGCGATTTTTTGTATGTAACATTGTCCGTCTGTAATGTAGTGGAGCTCAGCTCTTTTCTGTCCGTGTGTGACATGTTATTAACGGAGCGAAACTGTTATCTCCGCCTCAGCCGATCTGCAAGACCACAACGCTTCGCTGATGCAAGCGGTGTGGGATTGTCAGCTCATCTGTTTTCCCTGCATGACACTGTTGTACACCGAAGCAAAAACAGGCACTAGGCAGGGACGCACAGACATAAAGCTCCTCTGTGATGGGTCACAAAGGGAGCCCCGGCCCCCAATATATTATATACATTATCTCCTCTTATCAAAAAACCCTGAAAATGAACCTAAATTAGAGCCATAACCCTTAACTAATATAGTTGGTTTCACTATTTTGTTTAGCCTGTTATTAGAGCATTTGTATGTGTGCACGTGGGTATTTATTATTTTACAACTATATACATGATTTTACATATTTATATATTATTTAAAAATAACATATATATAATTAATATAAAATCAGTGATTGAAAACCGCCGAAAATGGCCGTTTTCGACATGTTTTGGCCATTATCTCTGGAATAGAAGGTCCAATCTGCTCAGTTCAAAGCTTGTTGGATGCGTGACTTTGAGGACATTAAGCACACAATGACACCTTTTCGGGTTATTTGGGTTTTTAGGGGAGGCGGGATCTTAGCGAAATGAATGTTACTCTGTCAATCATAATTAACAATCAAATCAAATGTGTAGACTCATTGCTCCAGTCAATTTCATACAAGGACCTTTTCATGCTCCTCTTTTGAACCCAGCACCCTAACAGGTGATATGCATTCAAATCTGCATTTTATAGTACAAACATTGCCATTAATAGGCTACAGGGTTGTGGGACATTGCTCATTTATCAAATATTTCCAAGTGACATAATTAGGCCTACAAGCAATTAAAATCAAGCGATTTAAAAACAATCTATTAACAATGTTATAAGTTAGATGCTTAACATTCACCCATTTAAACAAGTGCCATAACAGTCATGCAGATCTAAAGGATTTAGCTGGAATATTTTCATGGAGACCATTCTCCTTCCTACTTTGTTTGATGGGAAAGCATTGCGATGGAGAAATCACATCCAGTATACACCTGGATATGAATCGCCCATATTACCTCGAAACCTTGCTGCCTCTATGTGATCCGGTCTATTTGAAAAAATAATCCACCATTTACTTTGAGGTGAGGACATGAAGAATGCATAGGCCTACGTTTTCATCACAATAGTTTGGCTGAGGATCCACAACATGTTAGCTACAGTATGGTTTAAACTTTAAGGGGAGCTGGTCACCTTGCGCTGAACTTCAGCGCTGAAGTGACTGGCAGACTGGCGGTCTGCCAGTCACTTCAGCGGCTGAAGTGACTGGCAGCCTAATCGATTTGACCTATAATACTTCTGCGCTGTGTAGCCTACTGCAATGATGTCATTAATTATTTGGGAGCAGGTGTGTAAGATTCCAATAGTATAAACATTTTAAATATATTTTTTCAAATGAGATTTGGCCTTATAGATCGAACCAATAGGCATAGAAGATAATGGAAACTGCAGAGCACCGGAAATGTAATGTTTTTAGTGGAGAGAGAGAGAGGGAGGCTATTCATATTGGCAACAGCCAAAGCCATTTTCGGGCAGTGGTGGAAAGTAACTAAGTATATGTACTCAAGTACTGTACTTAGGGCCTACTCTGTGTGCATGTTCTCCCCGTGTCTCTCAGGGTAGTTAATACCCAGGGGTGTAGTGGAGGGGGGACACTTCTCTAACTGCTGAAAAATATATATTTAAATGCTTATGTTTTTATTTTATTTTATTCTTTTATTCTTTTTAAATACATTATTTTTGAATCATTAAGAGGTTTCAGAGGTGTGCTCCCCCACTTCCAAAATTACCACTACAACACTGTTAATACCCTCACAAAAAAAAAGTAGTAATCCTGGTCGCTATACCGCCTCCCCCATGACAGCCGGGGCGCCTGATGGAGGGGAAGGGAATTGGTTGGAATAACGTGTTCCTTCCATAGAGAGACACGGCCGGAAGCGGAAGGCCTACAAATTCACGCCCACTTTTGAGATAGCGCCGCTACTCGAGGTCCGTTAGAACGATGAACTGCAGCTGCCAATGCAATCTCTATGAGAGAATATGAGAATTAGCCTAATTTTAACATTTACAGGAGACGATATTGATTTAAATAAAAATATGTTTCCGAATGGAGTGTCTTTGTCAACATATCTTCTTGTTTTCTTAATAGTTGATGTGTTTCACATTTAATTTGCCACTTTAACAAGTTACCCATAATGTTAACACAGCAGAGGGTAAACGGCAGACAGACAAGTTGTCGCATTTCAGTGACATCACTGTCTTTATGAGTGCCGATCGCCGACCTGTGGCTTACCCACTGTAGAGGTAGGACAGGCGGTCGCCTGGCCAACTAAGATCTCGCCTCCCCTAGAAACCCCAAACAACCCGAAAAGGTGTCATTGTGTGCTTAATGTCCTCAAAGTCACACATCCAACAAGCTTTGAACCGAGCAGATTGGACCTTTTGTTCCAGAGATAATGACCAAAACATATTGAAAACGGTTTTCTGGGTATTGAAAACCTCAAGGGATGCGTCCGTGACGTATATACCATGCGACCACTTAAACGTAAGATTTCAGAAGCTAGAACTTTTTACACACTGATGGAGAGTATATCGAGATGACAGATATGGGACATTAAAAAGGATAAATTAAACAAATGGGACAGTTTATTAGAACACAAAAAAAGTCGCTACAGCCTCAGTAGTTAGCCAGTGAAATTACGGTATTTTACAATGCCTCTCATAGAGATTGCATTGACAGCTGCAGTTCATCGTTCTAACGGACCTCGAGTAGCGGCGCTGTGTCAAAAGTGGGCGTGAATTTGTAGGCCTTCCGCTTCCGGCCGTGTGTCTCTATACACTGTACGTCCAACCGGGGAAACTCCCCGGTGTCAGGTGATAAGAAGGTCAGTTGGCTCTCATGCATTGAAGGAGGCATGAGCTCGGCCCTGACCTCCCTAGGCTGAAGAGGGGAGTGTAGCGCCCAGGATCACTTCGAAAATTGGCACCAGGTGAAAAATAAGGGTTACAAAATCACAGGATAAAAATGTAGTGGTTTTGTTGAGGTATTTGCACTTTACTTGAGTATTTCCAATTTCCAATACTAGAGGCAAATATTGCAGCCTACTTTTACTCCGCTACAATTATTTACTAGTTAGGTACTTTGTAGATTTTGATTATTATTACAAAACATACATAAACCACTTCAGTCTTATATACATTTCGGCCATTTGAAAATAAGTTCACAGTGCGTTGTGATGCAACACACTGTGAGCTTGTAGATCTGCTATTTTCAAAAGATTTGTAATTTTGTATACATTTGAAAACTTGAAATGGGAGATTCTGTATAATGAGTACTTTTATTTTTGGTACTTTAATTACATTTTGATGGCAATTCAAAATTTACTTTTCAAGTACATTTTGAATTCCGGACTTTTACTTGTAACAGAGTATTTCCATATTGCAGTAGGCCTATTGATACTTTTACTTACGTAGAAAAACAAGAGTACTTTTTCCACCACTGGGCTCGGGACATACAGTGAGTAGCCAGTACAATAATAAGGGTAATGCAATGATAATGATAATGATAATGATAATGATAATAATAATATAAAAACATTTATAAACACATTTGATTTGCCATCTTATCCATCGCTTGTTGTCACTTAAATCCAGTGGCTGCTTATTTTAAAGAGAGAGATAACGTTGCGTTAAGCATTGGGAGGTGGACAAGCGTTTGAATAAACAATTATTTGAAAGATTGCAAACTTTGTCAAATAATCGGTTCAGGGAAATATAAAGAAGAACGTGGACGCAGCCTTACACTGTTTCTCTGTCTTCTCACATCATCACTAAAGCAGCTTGTCACACAATAATTAAAGTAGTAGTTTGGCTACAAGGGAAGCATAATAAATGATAGAGCATGTTCCTCCTTGTGTTTTATTTCTCTTCTCATTTCACAATGTGACATTTTTGATAGTCAAATTTGCAAGTTGTAAGGTTAAGATATGAGGCGCGCCTCCACCCCAAGTGGAGCCTACTATGAAACCGTGCTCGGCTTGTGGCTCTGTGTGTGACTCTGTGTGTGGCTCTCTGATTAAAATGCACAACAGCCTGCAGCATGCCTAAACCAAACACATTTCAAAAACTACAAAGACAAAAAACATCTACAAAAAAATAATAATAATTTAAAAAAGACCAAAACTGTACCACCCACTTCTGTACAATTGCTCATTCCTTTTGATTCTTCTTATTGTTATTTTCAAGCTGCGTTCGCTTCCCGCGTTTGCGCGTCTTACTTGTTATATTCACTCTGCGTTCTTTGAAATGAAACATTTGAAGCTGATCATATTAAAGTTGAACTCTATTGTACTAATATCCTCCAGGTGTCCAGAGAGCCATCATAATTGAGAGAAGCATCTTCCGAGCAGCTGCAGTTTGTCTTACAGCGCTGTGTGTTCTAGGAGTGGTGAGAACCACAGACAGGGTCATGGACTGTGAGTATCAACTGGTGAAAGGCCAAATTAATGCACTGACAACAATAAAATGACACTTCACTTTTGATAGTGTGTGGATTCACAAGTACTTAATTATACATGATGAGACCTTTTCACATTAATAACACACCTGATCAGAAACATGGGCCTCATTCACAAAGCTTACATACACTAAAATATAGCAGACATTTAAGACCAATGTCAGATTCATGAAATGTGTCTGCAACCTTGATTTGTGTGTATACACAGGTGTATTAATGATGGATCCCACTCGTTCATACATTGGCTGTGTATGACGGTGTTAATCATTTGCAAAGATCAATGCCCCGTTTAACACCAAAAAAGGCAAGCACCAAAGGTTAATGTGCAACAATTATAGAGAACTCCATAGTACGACAGCTTTCACTCCTCAAAAAAGAACACATCTACAAGCTGACAACAACGCCTCAAATCGCAACACTTGTTTTCTGTGTTTTGACAAATATTGGGCACAGAAACATTTAGTTTGATGTTTGGCACAACGGTAATTTATTCTGCATAATGAATAAGGTAATCTAAAGCTATGTTCAGATATGGATACCATTACATTTTCGGTAAACGAATAAGATATGAAAGTAAGCATGCAGACTAGGCACTAGGCAGAGAGTTATTAATAAAGCATCCATCCATGTGCAGGCTAGCAGACGCTGTAACTTAATCTGTTGAAATGAAAAAGAAAACGAATAATGTGATGATCCACCAGAACCAGATCCAGAGACCACATCACCCCAGTCCTCCATGACCTTCACTGGCTCCCAGTAAAATATAGAATAGATTTCAAAATACTCATCACCACCTACAAAGCCCTCATTAACCAGGCTCCCTGCTACCTCTCTGACCTCCTCAAACGCCACGTCCCCTCCCGCTCCCTCAGGTCTGAGGACGCAAACCTCCTGGACTTCCCCAAAAAACAAACAAACACACCTGGGGTGACAGGGCTTTTTCAGTCTCAGCCCCACCCTTTGGAACCCACTCCCACTTCACATAAAAGCCGCCCCCACTCTTGCCGTGTTCAAAGCCTCCCTCAAAACCCACCTTTTTAGACTTGCTTTCCCTGACTAACCCAAACATAATCTCCCTTTCTTCCTCTTAGTTTTAGCTTATTGTTTTAATACTTTTAAAGTTTTCTTTTCTTTTGCTTCTACTAAAATTGTTTTTAAGCTGTTTTGTAAAGGAACTTAGGGTACTAAGAAAAGCGCTATATAAGTCTGATGTATTATTATTATTATTATTATTATTATTATTACCCTTATCATTATCATTATTATTATTATTATTATCATCATTTATTATTACAGGGATGCGTAAAAGCCTAAAATCTCCTCATGTCCACTCGCTTGTTCTTTTTTTAAACAGATCCTTAATTAAAGGCATAATAAGATCCGCTGTGTGGTGGTACGGTCTCTCTATTAAAGCATGCTTGCTTTACCCCCCAAAAAAAACTGCGGACTCTGTTGCTCTAGCACACTCAACCCCTCTCTCTCTCTGCAGTATAGGCTAGTAGTCTACAATAGGCCTAAATGAACACTCCTCCATTAATGTAAAAAATATAAATTGAACACATATTTGCGTTGATTGCATCTTAACTGTAGCAACAGCTGAGTCTTTGTCTATTGTCACATTTTGGTCCTTTGCAGATAATTCAGCCATTAAGGAGTTACAGACAAACTACGACCTCATGACCCTGGACAGAGACCAATGGAAGAGCAGCTTTGACAACATGACCCTGCGCTATGACAACTTGACCCTGAGCTTTGACAACTTGACCCTGAGCTATGACAACTTGACCCTGAGCTATGACAGCATGACCCTGGACAGAGACCAATGGAAGGCCAAATATAACAAACTGTGTTTGACAGGTGAGAGAGATTACAAACCTTTGTGAAGGAAAATGTATTAGTCTATCATTATTGATATTTTAATTATTGTCAGGGAAGTGTGAATGGCATTAATGCTGAGTTCACACTGGCAGCTACACAGATACAGTCTACCATTCATTTTCAATGGAAGCCACTGACATGAAGATACAAAGATACATCTGACGTTTGTAGCTGCTACAAAGATACAACAGATACAAAGATACAAAAGTTGATCTGGTTTCAACTTCAGACACAAATATGCTGTGTAGCTTTGTCTCTTATCTTTTGTATCTGCCAGTGTGAACCCAGCATTAAAGTTGATGAAATAATAAAAGAGATTTATATAAAAATATATTAATAATAATAATAAAATAAAAATAAATAGGTTTACCCTCCTTTATCCCTGAATACCTTTATTGACCACTTGAACCCTACCGTCTCTTTTCTGGAGAAGTCATACTAGGTGTACAGTACATACAGTGCAGTGCAGTGAAGGGGGTCCCCAGATGACAGTGAAGTGACAATTTAAGGACCTTTAAGTCCTTTTTTTATACCTAAAAAAGAAAGAAAGAAAGAAAAGAAAAAGACCATTGCTGCATCAAAAGTAGGATAATCAACAAACTGTAAAAGAAATGGTCAAACATTGGCCTAATTGTCAAATAATATAAGAAAGAGGGAAAGATTTAAAAAAAAAAAAGCCAATCTACAAGCCCACAACGCCTCGCAACACAAGGTGTTGTGAGCTTGTAGATCGGCTATTTTCACAATTTGTATTTGTGGAACCAAGTCAAACCAAATGTAATGCCTCAACTACTAGCCAAGTGCTTGTCAGGGTGGGGGTACCCAGTTCAAATATGATTATTTTGGGGGGTCACGGCCTAAAAATGAGAACCACTGCTCTAGTTCATATCCATTTGACATTAAATAGCAGAAAATGTGCCATCCCCACACTTTACCAAACGCAATCATTTTAAGATTTCTTTGGCTATTCAAAAATAGCAGATATACAAGCTTATAGCGTGGCACCAATGCCGCGCTATGAGCTTGTAGATCTAAAAGTAGATCTAAACATTTTTGAAAATCTTTGATTATATATTTTTTAAAGCGAACGTTTGTAACTCAAATCTTGGCCACTCGTCCACGGCCAAATACATATAATTTTGGGGGTCCTTGACATGAAAAAGTTTGAGAACCGCTGATATTATAGCAACATGCGTTCTTTTTTTTTATTATTATGATTTAGAAGACATTTGGAGAATCCCTAGAAGCAAAGATTTTAGTCAAAAATGTATATATATATTAAAATATTTGCTCACATTTTCACGATTTTCCCCAAAGCTGATTTACAAGCTCATAGCGCGGCACTCGGTGCCGCACTATGAGCTTTTATATCTGCTATTTTTGAACAGCCAAAGAAGTCTAAAAATGACACAGATGCATTCCCGGTCTTAATGGATTCATTTGTACACATTCAGGAAATATTAGATTGTGAATATTTAGAGAAGACATATTTTATTTATAATGAAATACATTGATATATTTTTAAAAATGTCTCTCTCAAAATCTATAAATTACCACAGACATGGACAAGTGTTGTGACATGTTGGTGACTCCTGGTTGTGAAGCGTTGTGAGCTTGTAGGTCAGCTATTTTCAGTGAAGAGATGTGGTGTAGAGGGAAAAAGGAGGGGTCCTACGATAATATAGGGGTGGCCATAGCTGAGTGGTTAGTGAGCCTGCCTAGGGAGCCAGAGGCCCTGGTTGGCCCAGGTTCGATTCCAGGCCAGGTCAGCATATGTGTCGATGAAATGAAATTTGTCCCTGAGTAAGACTCTTAACCCCTAATTGCTCACAGGTTCTCATTGGAAACAAGACCGCAAGGACTTTCATGAACGACCTGTTAAAAGGAATTATCCTTATCCATAGAGCCCTGGGGGACCCCGGTCAATGAATTACATAGGGTTTAAGTGATAACTAATCAACATGTTAGAATTGATCATCAGTGCATTGAAAAACCATCAGTAAAACTCCTGTTTGATGTTTAGTCAAGTCCTGTCCCAGTGGATGGAAGACGTTTGGATGCAGCTGTTATTACAGATCTACTGAAGAGAAAACCTGGGAGGAACATAGAGATCTATGTCTGAAGACAGGAGCAGATCTGGTGATCATTAACAGTAAAGAGGAACAGGTACTGTAGTGTGTGTGTGTGTGTGTGTGTGTGTGTGTGTGTGTGTGTGTGTGTGTGTGTGTGTGTGTGTGTGTGTGTGTGTGTTCTTGTATTACTATGCTTTTGAGCGCCAAATGTCCCCATGTGTATAGTAGATAGTAAAATGGGAGAAATATACATTGTGGGGACTATTTTCCTGGTCCTCACATGATAAATGGTTGTTCTATGGTTTATAAATATAGTTTTTTGTTATAGGCTTAAAACTAGAACAAGCTTCAGGCTGGGGTTATAGGGTTAGGGTTTTGTGAACCTGCATGTGAACTCAATACCGCCCCCATCTGGTGGAGTCAGGTTAACACATTTAGGGGTTACAGTTGGAGTTATGCCTGATTTATACTTAGTTGCAAGTCGCTGTCACACGCTGAAAAAAGCAGATCTACAAGCTCACACCGTGTCACAGTGGGCCACGTTGTGAGCTTTTAGACAGCTTTTCTCTGCTTTCAGGTTATTAGAGTTCAGAATGGCCTAAAAATGGTAAAAATGGCATTCATAAAAACTGCATGGTAAAATATTGATATCATCACAGGTATAGTAATATGTCTGTCTGTCTGTCTGTCTGTCTGTCTGTCTGTCTGTCTGTCTGTCTGTCTGTCTGTCTGTGATGTGATGACATCACAGACAGACATGTGATGTCATTCTGTGATTATAGTGAAAACCTGAACGTATCAGAGAAAATTAATTATGTTTCAATCATGTACAAATGATCAGGAATTCATCAGAGGATTGATCACCGGGGATAAGTATGGATCATTCATTGGTCTGAAAAGGTCTGCTGGTAATTGGATCTGGGTAGACGGAACTCCACTGACAACAACACAGTGAGACATTTTACATTTTGTTCTATTGTCGTTCTATCAAAGTCACTGTATGTGAGAGACTGAGTGGATGTGATTAATACACATCATGTTGTTTACTCTGCAGGTACTGGGAGAGTGGAGAGCCTGAGAACAATGAAAACATGAACTGTGCATTCTACTCGTACAACCGTGGAGGATGGGCGAATGTGGGATGTTCAGTTACAACCTACGGTATCTGTGAGAAGTGATGTTTCTCTTAACTTCATTGATGAAATTGCAGCTTAGTGTTCTGCTTTGTCAAGTTAAACAGTAAAACTGTAAAACAAATCAAACATTTTATTGTACAGAAGTACAAACAGTTGTACCATTACTCACCTACTGGATCAGTGAGAGGTAGGAGTAAGAGAGTTAATCAAACTAATACATTTAATTTATTATGAAAAATAGTCGATGACTGAAAATGTCTTAAAATAATATATTAATAATCAAGCTCTATTTTGGGTTTGTCATTACAGATGAAAAGTATAAAAAATATTCTAACATTTTAGAAAATAGTGAAAATATCATATTTATGAGCTCAATGAGCTTGTATATCGGCTATTTTGTGTGCGAAAAATAAATGAATAATTTTCTTTTTTAAATGTGCTTCTAGATAATTCGAACAATTGAAAAGGTAATCAATAAGAAAATAATCAATAGTTGTATTCCTGTGGTGAGAAGTGATGTTTCTCTTAACTTCATTGATGAAACTGCAGCTTATTGTTCTGCTTTGTCAAGTTAAACAGTAGTAATTAGTATCAAAAAAACACCTCAAACATTTTATTGTACAGAAGTACACACTTTTGAAATCACATTAAAGGAGTAGTTCACCCCAAAAATTACACACCCCATGACGCTTTGAATTCATGGAGGTTTTTAGTTTTTTGTCTCATTCCTAAGACAATAATGTGATGAGCGGTGGAGTCTCTACAAGTCTCCTACCAGAGAACTATTATGACTGACTGTCATAATGTTGTTCTGTCTGTGCTAATGTGTGAGATGTAAACCATTATTATGACTATTGACCAGTGGTGGAAAAAGTACTCACATGTTTTACTCAAGTAAAAGTATCAATACTGCAATTTAGAAATACTCTATTACAAGTAAAAGTCCGTAATTCAAAATTGACTTACAGTACAAAAGTATTGGTATCAGAATCTTCTTAAAGTACAAAAGTAAAAGTACTGATAATGCAGAATGTCCCATTTCACAAGTTTTCAAATTTATATAATGTATGAAAAATCTTTTGAAAATAGCAGATCTACAAGCTCACAATGCGTCGCATCGCGACGCATTGTGAGCTTGTAGATCATAATACACCATACTTCTTTTGTGATAAACTAGGATATCGTGGCTGTCGGGTGGAAACCTTGTATGTTCAAAACCACTAGTTTTCAGGAAATGTAAAAAAAGAGCCTGTGTTCCAATGATCAGTGTCTTTTTGGACCAATACTTCTTTTGGGCTCATTTTGATTTAGATTTATCTTAAGTTTATCTCCTTCCCATGAGATGAGAACGAGATAATATTAAGTGGTTAATGCATAATGTACATTTTACTTTTCTAGAAATGTAGTGGAGTTAAAAGTGCAATATTTTTCAACCAAAGTATCCAGAAAATACAAATACTAATAAAAAAGTACAGTACTCAAGTAAATGTACTTGGTACTGTCACCAATCTCACCATTGATAATAACTACATTGGATCCATTAGAACACAGGTTTATTTTATTTTTCATTTCCATTTACAGTGATGACATGTCAAGTGATTTCACTTATTTTATGATGTACTATATATATATTTGGCCTGTTTTTACTTTCTTTTCTTTTATTGATACAGTGTAAGTTTAGTAATTGTTTATTTCTAATAGTTAGGCCTATATAGGACAGAATGGCCAGAAGGCAAAGATTATATTTCCGCCCCTGTCTGTCTGCCTGTCTGTGAATAGTTAAACTTAGGCAATATATATATTTTTTTTTTTAATACTTTATTGAGTCCAAACATGTTGACAATAAATCATTCAGTTTACTTCCATAATAGTAATAATACATTTCACATGTTTTATGTCTCTGTTATCCCCAGACATGTAAAACCCCTTCACCTACATACATAAAGTAAAGAATGAAAAGGATATTAAGACATTTCAAGATCATTATTTCGTCCATGCATCCGCATCAACCTCCTTTGTGAGGAGGCATAAGCAATAAAATTGACATCCAGAAATGACACAATAAAAAATAAACACACAAAAAGAAAATAAAAAAAACTTAGGCAATATTGGACCAATCAGCATGATTTCTTTCTCAGCCATGGTGGCGCTATAACCTGTCACTTCAAGTTTCGGCCTATAACGCTTGAACCATAGGTTGTACAAAAATTTAAAACAAACCTTGGATGATGACGCAACTTCCCATCTATGTACTGTATATACTCCCCATTTGCGCCTGACAAGATTTTCCACCATTTTGTGTTTTCTTCAGACACACTTTTTGCTACTAAAGATGATCAGTATCAGTCCTATTTTTTAATTTATTCCATTCTGATTGGTATGATTGGCACCGCTCACAATGGGCATTCGCTCGGCTGGCACGCCTCATGGGGCACCTGCCTTGTTTTAATGTTTTCAGCAGGCGTGCCAACTTATTAGGAGTTGGGAGTGAGAACGGGTCTTCCAGTGGGTAGGATTACCGGGCCATTGAAAAACCACACGGCTGGGGAGTGCCATCGCGTCAAAACGCTGCTTTGGCCCCAACTCGTTACTATTGAGTGACATTATAATCAGAATTCAGACAGACAAATCCTACATCACAATCTACAGCTGTGTGCATGCAATTTAACTATTTAAGCCCGGTTTTATACTTCACTGTACAATGCTGTCGCACAGCAAAAAAAAAAAAGCAGACCTACAAGAAATTCTACAATTTGACAAATTCTACAAATTTAGGAATCTTGACATGATCAAAATAGTGGCATCATGGTTGATATGGTTAGGTACCCTTTACTTTCTTTTATTCTAAATCATTTTGCAACATAATTATGCTATTTGTACTTTGTTTGATATTTTGCCTTAATTTTTTATCTTATTATACTATTATTGTTGTCACAGTGTTGAGGTTTTAAGTACAATGATTTCACTGCCTGTGATGTTGTCACTGCTGTATAGAGCACAGAAGTCCTGACGTCACTCGTTCATCCCCATGGTCCTAGAAGTCATTTTCCTATCGAGAATAACACTGGATCATAGAATCGTCTCATATAAGAATTGTGGTCCAAAAATAAACAAACTGTCTTGGCTATATTGTCAGGGAGGAGGTTCTGTACCGTTTATGATAGTCAGTCACTCATATTTGATACAGTCTGTTTCTGGCGAAAATTGAACTAATTAGTAATTAGTTGAAGTAATGTTAAGTTGTAATATTAGCGTTTTCTCAACGTCAGTTGATGCTTCATATCCATAAGAGTCAAACCGCCGGGGTCATTTGTTTATTTTTGGAACACAGTTCTTATTTGATGCGATATTGAACACGCATCCATTCTGGGAATTCAGAATGGGGGGGGGGGGGGTGCGACTCAGGTAGGATGTGTAAATTATGTCAGACTTCGGTGCTCTATAGTAAGTACATGTGATATCAAACCTTTACTGTTATAGTGATACATTAATAATGTGTTTTATTGTAACCAGGTTTATTATCAACTTGTAAGCTGGGCAGTGGAAATATTTAATAAATCTTTACTTGACAACAGCATTGTTCAAGTCTATGAATTGACTATGACAGTGGTTCTCTAAGCGGGGTCCTTGAGGGGGTCCCCAGCAAAATGTGTTAACATAGCTAGCATCACAATCACTTTAACTTGAATCACTTTAACCCTATACTTGAGCTGAAACCAAATTTCCCCCGCAGGAGCAAGTAGGTCATTATTATATTTATGGACAGGATAAAAAAAAAACATGCACCACAGCAGAGAGATAACTGTCAAAAAGTTTTGAGGTTAAACACTTTTCCAAAACAACTTTTAGACCAACACTATAATACTGTTGCATACGTTTGCTGATGACACCAGTGTGGTGGGTGTTATATCTGATAAGGATGCGTCAGTCTATACCACAGGGAAGTGGACGAGGCTGCTGAAGTACTGTGAAGCTAACAACATGCAGTGGTGGACAGTAACGGAGTAAATATATTTGAATACTGTACTTAAGTACAGATTCTGAGGATCCGTACTTTACTTGAGCATTAGAATTTTTTTGATACTTATTACTACTTATTACTCGAGTACATTTCCAGGACAAATATTTTACTTTTACTCGGGTACATTTCTGTAAAGGCTGTAAAGTACTGAGTACTCCCCCCCCCCCCCCCACACTTTTTTTCCTCTAAAATGCAGTTGGCCACACTTCTGCTCGCGCACTAGCCGTGTCTGTGGCTTCCCGCTCCGCTCGCCTGCGGCAGCACGGCTATCAATCTATTTCGGATGACAAAAGGTTATCGAAGCAGAATCGAACATCAACTACATGGCACTCGACCACGGTCACAACACTTCTTCTTATCCTCTTCTACACGTCCAGTACATATGAATTTATTTGAATATATATATATATATATATATATATATATATATATATATATATATATATATATATATATATATATATATATATATATATATATATATATATATATATATATAATATTAAAGGAGTAGTTCACCTGGAAAATGACTTATTTTATATCAATTACACACCCCATGAAGCATTGAATTCATAGAGATTTGTTTGTTTATGTCGCATTCCTGAGCCAATAATTTGATGACCGGTGGTCTCTCTGGTAGGAGACTCAAAGAGTCTCCTCTGAGTCTCCTACCGGATACATTTGCATCTTTCCGCTGGTAATCAAATTATTGGCTTTGGACAATGTGACAAAAACAAAAAAATCTCCATGAATTCAATGCTTCATGCAGTGTGTAAATGTGGATAAAAATTAAGTAATTTTTTTGGGTGAACTACTCCTTTAAGCAACGTGTGCAATCAGCAGTTTAGTATTTCACAAGAGCACATCTGAAACCCAACATGTTTGTCAGGATGTAAGCACTCTTTCCTGCCTTGATGGAACATGTGGTTATGTGGTTGTTGTTGTTGTTGATGTCGTTAACCTTGGCTGTTTCTGCTGAACTGGCTCCTCCGGCAAACCACCAGTCAGTTTCAGTTGTACTGAACCTCTGATCACTTCAACACAACACCATTTGGGCACAACAACAATCTTCCACTTTTGATCAAACAGTTAACCTGGATTTTACACTTTGGGAATTATATTATACTGTAATTTAATTGCTGCAACTTCAGTGAGTGGCTCAGGAGATAGAGCAGCTTTCTGGGATGACCCTGGTTTGATCATCCCCCAGGCTTCATGTTAGATTAGACCAGGGGTCTTCAACGTTTTCAGCCCAAGGACCCCCTAGCTGAGAGAGAGATGAAACAGGGACCCCCACTATATTGTATAAAATTGCGTTTCAGATTCAACTTTTTTTGTTTATGTGGTCTGCTTTTTTTCCCCCTCAACACCGATGGCTCTTTGCCAAAAATAGCCGATCTACAAGCTCACAACGAACTTGTAGATCTGCTATTTTTGGCTAAAGTTCTCCTCAGAAAAGGGATGGTAGGGTTCAAGTGGTTAAGGTAAAAAAAAATGTATCACATCACACAAAGATTTGGCGGACCCCCTGTAGTAACTCTGAGGACCCCCTAGTTGAAGACCCCTGGATTAGACTCTTAACCCCTAACTGCTCCCCATTTTGGCTCACTCTGAGCAAGACATTGCTGGGTTAATGCAGAGAAGTAATGTCACTCCTGTTTTAAATTCAAATCTGGACATTCATTCACTTTGCATGCAGTTAAACAGGACCGGTGTCAAGGGCAGCGGTTGTCCAGGGTGTAGAGGGGTCACATGGAACTGGTTCCCAGTTTGATCCTGACTCCTCCCGGCATCATATCAAACTGTCCTTCAGCGAGACACTGAACCCCTATCTGCCCCCCCCCCCCCCCGGGCTGGGTGCTGTTCAATAATTCCAGTTATGTGCAAATATACTTGGTCGTCAGAATATTGCCAAAGGCTGATCATGCACTTATATGTCTGCTAAATAAGAGTAGTACAAATCAACATGTTCAGCCAAAAGCAGAGAGAAGTTATTCAGGAACTCTAATGCAGTGGTTCTCCAGGGACCACCAGTGGTCCTTGAGGAGGTACCATGCAGGGGGTCCCCAGCAAAATCAGTTAACATAGCGTCACAATCATTTTAACCACTTAGCTTTGGCTATTCAAAAATAGCAGATATACAAGCTCATAGCGCGGCACCGGGTGCCTTGCTATGAGCTTGTAGATCTGCTATTTTTGAAAAATCGTGAAAATATGTGCATATCTTTGAATATATATATTTTTTTACTTTTTTCACTACATTTTAACTCAAATCTTTGCTTCTGGGCAGTCCCTGGCACAACATTTTCAGATGGGGGTCCGTGGCCAAATGCATGTAAATGTAGGGGTCCTTGGCATGAAAAAGGTTGAAACACACACACACACACACACACACACACACACACACACACACACACACACACACACACACACACACACACACACACACACACACACACACACACACACACACACACACACACACACACACACACACACACACACACAGTACTTGCATGGTTTGACTCAATTAATAATCATCTGAGTTCAAAGAATAAAACTATGAATTTAAGTGTGTCTGTGAGTGAAGTTACTATCTTCATAAATTAAAACACACTAATAAGTACTTACAAATTACATTATTTCAGCTTCAAGGATCTTCTACATGTTTCTAAAATACACTTTTAGAAACAACATCATTTCAATACATATTCATTAACAACATAAACCTTTTCAACAAAATGCTGAAAAAGTACATTTACTATTTAAGAGGTCACAGAAGCGTGGCAAGTGATTTTTAAATGTGATGAACTCTACAGGAATATTCATGTCATAATGTTATCTGTAGGGTAAATGAACAGGTACATTCTCTCCTTGCCATTACAGTGTCATTAGAGAATTAAAATACAGTGGTGGAGCCCATACAGTAAGTCATCATTGCATACAATATAACTAGCACATCTACTGTACATCTAGTGGTTGGAGGTGGTCTCACTACTCTTCCAATGAGAAATGTAAACCCATGGTGTTGGGTAGGCAGTACTGGGGAAACTAGTACTGCCTGAAGCCCATGAACCCATTATCTCCCGGGGGTTCCCTGATTGTCAGATCAGTAGAAGTTGAAATACCAGGTAGTACATTAAACTTATGGATTACAGCTTTAACTTGTTATATCACATGGTGTATGAGGTTGGTCAGACTTGGTCATCACAGCTCACAACACATTCAATGGGGGTAAAGTAAGGGAGGAGTATCTACACAATAAAGTCCTTGGTGTTAATTTAACTCTGCCCCCCTAGCAGTGTAGCTTATAAACCAGTGGTTCCCAAACACTGGGTCCGGGTCAGGACCCGGTGTCCTGAACCACTTTTTATGAGTAGCAAGTAAACATCCATTTGTTTTTATCCTTGTTTTCTAAAACAACAAAAAAACTATTTTTTTCCAAAAGAATTTCAGAAATTTCAAAAAATATAATGAAAATGAAAATCCATAAATAAAAAACCCCGCAAGAAATAGTGACCGCCTATCTAGCTCACAAACTGTTAAATGTTAATTCTTAATGTAGCCTATTTTCTGTAAGTTTGGGTCCTGGGGAGACGCAACATTCTTTTTATAAACCACTGTTATGAGTGTTCAAACTGGGCGGCCCTCCAGCAGCAGTACCTTATAAACCACTGTGGTGACTCCTCTGTCACTCTGTAGTCAGCAGCTACAGTGACAATGTGGTCCCTCCTCCTACTGCTGCTCTACGCAGCAGCCATCGGCCGGGTGACATCATTACATTACATTACATTACAGTCATTTAGCAGACGCTTTTATCCAAAGCGACTTACAATAAGTGTATTCAACATAGGTAGGGAACGAAAACTACTAATCACCAGAAGTTTTAAGTACATTTCCTGCAAAAACAAGCAACCAAGAGTATACCTAGCGCTAAGGTAAAAGTGCAATATATCAGCTACCTACTTTCTTAAACAGATGAGACAAAAATGGCAAAATCAAATGAGCACGAGCTAAAACAAATAAGTGTATCGACTAAACAAGATCCAATAAAACAATACAAAAATAAAACAAGAGTTCGTACAACTAGTTAACAACAAGTAGGCCAGGCAAAGAGGAAGGATAGTGTTTCCTGAAGAGGTGGGTTTTCAGCCTGCGGCGAAAGATGGGCAGTGACTCTGCTGTCCTAACATCAGTGGGAAGTTCATTCCACCACTGTGGGGCCAGAACAGAAAAAAGTCGTGACCGTGTCGATCGACCAGAAGGACCGTTGAGTGGCGAGGGAGTCAGTCGCCCCGAGGTGGCAGACCGGAGTGGTCGGGCAGGGGTGTGGGCATTGACCAAAACCCGGAGGTAAGAAGGAGCTGTTCCTTTCACTGCTCTATAGGCTAGCACCAGGGTTTTAAACTGAATGCGAGCTGCTACGGGGAGCCAGTGCAGAGAACGGAGAAGGATAGTTGTGTGGGAGAACTTGGGGCGGTTGAACACCAGACGAGCCGCAGCTTTCTGAACAAGCTCCAGAGGTCTGATGGCTGATGCCGGAGCACCAGCAAGGAGGGAGTTGCAGTAGTCCAGGCGGGAGATGACAAGAGCCTGGATGAGCACCTGGGCTGTTTTCTCCGTGAGGAAGGGGCGAATCCTCCTGATGTTGTAGAGGAGGAATCTGCAGGACCGTGTCACTGATGCGATGTTAGCCGAGAACGACAGTTGATCGTCCAGGGTCACACCCAGATTCTTCGCAGTCCGAGTTGACGTCACCACAGCATTCTCAATGGTGATGGCCATGTCTCGGTGAGGACAGCCCTTCCCCGGGATGAACATCAGCTCGGTCTTGTCCAGGTTGAGCTTCAGGTGGTTCGTCGACATCCACTCCGAGATGTCAGCCAGACAAGCAGCAATGCGTGCCTCCACTTGTGTGTCAGAGGGGGGGAATGAGAGGATCAGCTGGGTGTCATCGGCATAGCAGTGGTAGGAAAAGCCATGGGAGTGGATGACAGCACCAAGAGATGTAGTGTAGAGAGAGAAAAGAAGAGGACCCAGAACCGAGCCTTGGGGAACCCCAGTAGTGAGCCTGTGTGGTTCTGACACAGACCCTCTCAGCATCACCTGGTAGGAGCGACCCGTCAGGTAGGATGCAAACAGGGAGAGTGCAGAGCCTGAGACACCCATCCCCTCGAGGGTGGAGAGGAGGATCTGGTGGTTCACTGTGTCGAACGCTGCAGACAGGTCCAGGAGTATCAGGACGGAGGAGAGAGAGTTCGCTCTAGCGGCATGGAGCGACTCCGTCACTGCCAGGAGGGCAGTCTCTGTCGAGTGACCCACTTTGAACCCCGACTGGTTGGAGTCCAGGAGGTTGTTCTGGTGGAGGTAGGAAGACAGTTGTTTAAAACAGCACGTTCGAGAGTTTTAGATAGGAAGGATAGAAGGGAAACCGGTCTGTAGTTCTTGATCTCAGAGGGGTCAAGTGTCGGTTTCTTCAGGAGGGGGGTGACTCTGGCAGTCTTGAAAGCAGAGGGAAAGTAGCCAGACGTCAGAGAGGTGTTAATAAGGTGGGTTAAGAAGGGAAGGAGTTCAGGTGCAGAGGACTGCAGCAGAGGGGATGGGACCGGGTCCAGGGAGCATGAGGTGGGGCGACTAGAGGTAACAAGGAGAAGGACCTCTTTAGAGGAGAGGGGAGAGAAGTGGGATAGAGAGGGTGGGGGAGAGGGAGGAGGAGTAGATGAAGATAGGGAGGGAGGGGTGGAAGGCAGAGACATCACAAGGTAAGTGACATTTTTTCTTTCAACATAAAAAAATTGCCATATACGAATACAGTGATGAGAACTGTGTACA
>NC_139940.1:6364106-6399106 GCF_963454915.1 Gymnoscopelus microlampas
CACGGAATGGCCGAGAGAGAACTGTCGGCCAATTAGCAATGAAAGGATAACGACAAAGAACGTGACAGATAATTACCCCTAGAAAGATAGGGAACGAATGTTGTAGATGATCATTAATGAAAACAAAGAGATGTACTGTAGCTAATGCTAATTAGTTACAAGAGTACACTGCTGCTGGTGAGTGAGTTAACAGTAACCGATACAAATAGAGAGAGGGAGGAAGGATGGATGGATGGAGAGGGTAGCGAGAGAGAGAGTTTGGAGAAGGCAAGGAGAGGAGGAGGAAGAAGAAGATGATGAGGATGAGGAAGAGGAGGAGGAGGAGGAGGGGGAGGGCATTGAGGGGAGTTGATTGACTCCAGGCAGGACAAAATATATTAGATTAGAGATTGGATAGACCTTCATTGTTCTCCATGGGGACATTTTGATTGAATACTTTATTAAGGTATACAGGCGGTACAATTCAGGTGCTGTAACAGCAACAGCAATACGCATGAAACACAGGATATATACAGGTAAGAATATAGAGTAGTTAGCATAATGTGTGTTGTAAATATAAATAGGCCTGTAATGCACAGCCTATCAGTGAATATACAGTACGCATGAATATACACGCATCGTCTTTAATGGTGCATTGATATACAGTAGCGCCTTTATCAAAGCGCTTTACGTGTGTACTGTATGTGCATTACATTCACCCATTCAGACAGACAGTAGCAGTTAGTCAGACAGGCAGGGCGTTCCTGAAATAGAACCTACGTGTATGTTGTTCAGCCAACCTATACCTGTATATAGATGCATATATCGTCTCTGTCGGGTGGACACCTCATTATGTCCAACACTGTACATTTCCAGGATTCTAATTCAAAAACAGCAAAAGTATGCAAGCTCAAAACGTGGCGCAAAGCGACACGTTTTGAGCTTGTAGATCTGCTACCTTTGATGCTTTTGTGTGACGCTGTAGTATGTAGAATTATTGAAAAACACTAAAAGTTATGATAAAGTATTCCCTCTCATGTGTTATTGCTCAACTATTACACTGTAGATTGTTTCCGAAAATATATTGCAAGTCTGAGTTAGAAAACATTGAAGTGACACATTTAGACCATAGATAATGATGTGCTTAAGTTAAAGGGGAACTAAACCCCAGACACATCACATCACCTGATGTCTCATTCTGATGTCTCAGCCTACTGTACCTATGTTGTTTTCAGTCATTATGGCAAACAGTGGTGGAAAAAGTACTCACATGTTTTACTTAAGTAAAAGTATCAATACTGCACTGTAGAAATACTAATAATAAAGTCTGGGTAATCAGAATTTATACTTGAGTAAAAGTACAAAAATATTGGCATCAAAATACACTTAAAGTACCAAAAGTAGAAAGTACTCATTATGCAGAATGTCACGTTTCACAAGGTATCATATCCATATGTATAAAATGTATCAAAAATCTTTTGAAAATAGCAGCACGCTCACAACTCGTCACATCGCAACGGGTTGTGAGCTTGTAAAGTTTAAATAGGGCTGAAGTGGTTAATGTGTGTTTTGTAATAATAATCAAAATCTACAAAGTAACTAAAGTTTTCAAATAATTGTAGTGGAGTGAAAGTACAATATTTGCCTCTGAGATGTAGTGGAGTAGAAGCAAAAGTACTGAAAATTGGAAATTCTCTGGTAGACTAAAAATACCTCAAAATTGTACTGAAGTACAGTACTTGAGTACACGTACTTAGTTACTTTACACCACTGATGGCAAACCATCTAAACAGTCTATAACACTCTATAATTAGACCAAACAACCTCTACAAGTTCCGTGAAGAGATGCAGATTGATGGACAGATTGATGCAGTGATGCAGGAGCTAGAGCGGCCGTCTTGGAATCGGAAGGTTAGCAGAATGTCAATTGTAAATGTAAATATAATGCATAGTCTATCACCACTGTGAACATGTCCATGCCTGAATACACACTTATAGTATTTAATGGTGCTTTTGTCGCGTCGAAGTACCCTTGAGTAAGACACTTTTACTGTAAACCCGTGGTCCTGATGAGCAGGCTGGTGGTTGCCTACGCTGTCGGTGTTGTAGCGCACGGCTCAGGCCGCGCTCTAACCCGATGATCAAATATTTTCACTGAATACGTCCGACATGAACCAGTCAGGCCCGAAGGCGATCATTATGTCCCGCTGGGCAGCCACCCTCTAGTCGGTGTGTGAAAGTGTGTGTGAATGGGAGAACGTAATGGACATCGTAAAGTGCTTAAAGGCGCTATATAAATGCATCATTGACCATTTTTCACATAGCGAGCTACAGCACAGAAGAGAGAGAGAGTGAACAATTAGAGAGAGAGAGAGAGAGAGAGAGCGAGAGGGAGGGAGGGAGAGGGAGGGGGAGAGAGAGAGACAATATGACAACTTGGCAATGTCTCTTCCCTTTATTCTACGGTATTCTCATTATTCTGAATGTTTGGCTGTGTAGGACGGAAGACTGTTGCTATAAGTGAGTGTGAGTGCACGCGTGTGTGTGTGTGTGTGTGTGTGTGTGTGTGTGTGTGTGTGTGTGTGTGTGTGTGTGTGTGTGTGTGCGTGCGTGCGTGCGTGCGTGCGTGCGTGCGCGCGCGTGTGTGTGTGCGTGTTTTGCAGGGCTCTGTGCCGCATCCTGTACGAGGTGTGCCGTGTGAAACGTGCCTTCAAGGTAGACAACTTGATGTCTTTCACGATGAAGATCACACCAGCGCTACTTGACTGTATTCAACTGGAAATAAACACTGCCATGCAGAGCTAATGCGCCCCGTCGGCTCAGTATTCCTCCCTGTGTGGGAGAAGGTATAGTGACATTAATGGGAGGCTTCGGTTTTCTTTTTGAACAACTGCATATTATTGTCTCCGCCAGGAGACTATGTTTTCACTTTCCGTCCCGTCCCCCCCCTCGGCCAAGCTAACATTGGTCAAGCCTCAAGTGACACGTGACAATACATTGAAAGAGTGTGCTCTGATTGGCTAGTGAGACGCATGACGTATAGCGGCCTATAAATAGATATGTCACCTTGAAAGAGTCTGTGTCTCTTTCAAAGTGAGGTAAGACAGGAATAATCACGAAATGGCTGAGAAATGGCGGAGCAATACATTATGTAGACACACTGGTGTCATCACAATATGTAATATAAATAGCTTAGACAGGATTAATCAAGAACAGTACATTCCAGTACAAACTGAGATCACAGTTGATGACACAATGCAACTAACTCTTATTATGCAAACTGAAGAAGCTACAGTAATCATTGTCTGCAAACCGATGAAGAAGCAAAGGCGCAACGCCAACAGGAGAAGGACAAAGCTAAGAAACAAAGACGAAGAACACTCGCATCTGAAAATGAGAACGAAGACTGCAGGATTTGCACCCGTTAGAGGAAAGGTTGATAAGTCAACGTATTGCCTTCATGAAACTTGTTGGCTTGCCAAGAAGTTGCCAACAAGTTCAAGGCAATCCACGGTAATGCAGTCGATGTGCCATCTGACGTACACACTATCATCAAAGTTCCAATCTTGAGCAAATATTGGAATAAATTCCAATATTTGCTGGCGGAGCACATTTTCTAGTTCACATTGTTTCCAATTGCTCCCATGTGTGTACTGCCATCCTTGTTGCTGCCAGGCCTTATTGTTGGTGTGAGCAGGGTGTAAACAACCACATACCTCCAACAGGAATTGAAAGTTGTGTCCCCCCTCAATATTAACCACTTAATTCCGTATTCAGGGAAAAACCTGTTAAATGGGAATACCACTCATTTTCAACATTGAACCATGTCATAATATACCTTAGAACTGCTGTGTGGAAATTTTAAAAATAAGTCCCCCACCTTCTATGTTGCCTAGAACTGGAGAATCGATTGTTGGGGTCATGTGATCAGTGACATACGGAAGGTGTACTCTTTGGCCCGCCCTCTAGGCTGCCTCATTCACTAGAATGGGGAATCTCACTTCCAGCTGACACAGTGCGACTTGTAGTAGTTTATAATTACATATGGTTATATATCACATTTCACAAGACGTTGCACTTAGGTAGATAATAGAAATCAATTGGCTGAACATGCTTCAACAAGTGTTAACTTTATATTCAAGTCACACTGTTTCAGCTGGAAGTGAGATTCACCATTTTAGTGAATGAGGCAGCCTAGAGGGCGGGGCCAAAGAGCACCCCTTCTGTATGTCACTGATCACATGACCCCAACAATCAATTCTCCAGTTCTAGGCGACATAGAAGACTTTTTTCTTATATGCACACAACAGCTCTAAGGTATATTATGACATGGTTCAATGTTGAAAATGAGTGGTATTCCCCTTTAAGACCTGCAGAGAGGGGGGAGACCCTTGTTACAGCAAAAACACTATTACAATGATTACTATCAGAATATAGAGCTTATAAAATGAAATAACTTAAATGCTGCATATAAGCCTATCAATTAACTGAAGCACTGAAGCAGAAGTTGGATCTGTAGAACGACACAGGAACACAGAGAAAATAGACATGTAAGATCCTCTCCTATATTTTAATTAGTGTAATATCCTGCTACTTATTTGTACTTGTTATACTCTGTATCTGTGTTTCATCCTTACTGCACCGCTGCTACGATAACTGAATTTCCAATTGCGTCAATACTGTTCTGTCTGTCTGTCTGTCTGTCTGTCTGTCTGTCTGTCTGTCAGAAGGTGCATCTCCATACACTGTATGAACAGGCTGGTATGAAAGGGAAGAGCTGACTCCAGAAAGCAGATGAGTTTTTTTTAAACTGTGTGTGTGTGTGTGTGTGTGTGTGTGTGTGTGTGTGTGTGTGTGTGTGTGTGTGTGTGTGTGTGTGTGTGTGTGTGTGTGTGTGTGTGTGTGTGTGTGCGTGCGTGTGTGCAATGTTTACAGGAAGTTAGGTACCAGGAGGTTCAAACTCGAGGGGAGGAACTAAGGAGCTGCCATAAAAAAAAGAGTTAAATGTGAGAAAAGTTTAAAAGTTGCTTGTCTGAACTTCTGAGAGCAGTTTCATGAATATTTATCTCCATAATTAATCCTCTAATGGATTCATTAGCTGGTTTCCTCAGCTGAAACTCACTGCCTGAAATGCCATTGTTAACTTTGTCTGGTTTTGTGAGTTTAGTGTTTCAAAAGAAACATAAGTCCAGTTTAAGTTATCCACACTTTGACCAATAGGAGAGCCCGGTGGATGCTGCCGGTCACTCGACCAATAGCAACCCACGATCACCAGTTGCTAAGAGGCTCCAGGCCAATGGCGAGACAGAAGAGAGAAACGCCTAATGGAACTAAGGTTAGAATAGCAACCTGCCAGTTATCCTACAATAGAAGGTATGTCTGTCTGTCTGCCTGTCTGTCTGTGTCTCTTTTATGGCCATATACAGTATATGGAGATCCCTGATTTCATCATTAAGATGTCATAGTACTGGCTTCATAGTCTGGAGTACTACGGTAATGGGTACTGCACTAAGTACTCTGACAATGGGTACAACAGGTGTTGCATAACAGGATGGGCATGTGTTCCCAACTGGCATCGATCCCATTGGGCATCGGCCTAGTAATAGTTAATTAAAACTAAAAAAATAAGGTAAGCTAGATGTGAAAAAATGTAAAACTTTTTAGTTAATGAAATAAAAACAAGGCTTTACAAAAAAAAAACAATAACTAACTGAAACGTATTGTGTGTTTACTGTTTACAAAACAAACTATAACTAAAGTCATAGAGAAAATATCCTTTTGTCATTTTATTTCATGTTTAAGCTATAGTATTTTGGTTGGATGTGAAATATATCTTCCAATTTTCCAAGTCTGGCCACTTTTAACTGTTTTGGTATGATCCATCCATCTTCACCCGCTTATCCGGAGTCGGGTCGCAGGGGGCAACAGTTTCAGCAGAGAGCTCCAGACTTCCCTTTCCTGAGCAACATTAGCCACTTCCTCCTGTGAGATCCCAAGGCGTTCCCAGGCCAGTGTGGAGATGTAATCCCCCCCATCTGGTCTCCCGGCCTAGGGAGACGCTCGGTAGGCATCCGTACCAGATACCCGAACCGCCTAAGCTGTCTCCTTTCCAAGTCAAGGACTCTACTCCGAGTCTCTCTCGGGTGACTGAACTTCTCACCCTATCTCTAAGGGAGATGCCAGCCACTAGTCTGAGAAAGCTCATTTCGGCCGCTTGTAGCCACAACCTTATTCTTTCGGTCATGAACCATTTTTCATGACCATAGGTGAGAGTAGGAACGAGGATTGCATGGTAGACAGAGAGCTTTGCCATCTGGCTCAGCCCTCTTTTCGTCACAACAGTGCGGTACAGCGACTGCAATACCGCTCCTGCTGCTCCGATTCTCTGGCTGATCTCCCGTCCTCCCCTCCCCTCATATCACTCGTGAACAAGACCCCGAGATACTTAAACCCCTTCACCTAGGGGAAAGTCTCATTGCCTACTTGGAATGTACAATCCATCGGTATCCCGCTGAGAACCAAGGCCTCCGATTTGGAGATGCAGATTTTGGTGTGATATTTTGTTGAATTTCTATTTCATAATACTTAGTCTGACCTTTTTCAATCTTACCCCTGACAAATACCACAATAAAAAAACGTAACTAAAACTCTTTTCAAAAAATGTAATTATCTAAACTCGCAAACCTGCTTTAAAAAACAAATTAAATCTAAACTGAAAATCGAAAACAAAAAGTCAAAAGGAAACAAAAAGCAAGAAAAATGCAAAACTGTAATAACCTTTGTTTTGAAAGGTTATTAACATTGCTTTGAGGCGACAATTCAGTAAGAGCTTTGAGAAAGTGATTTTGTTTATTAGCATTTTTGGTTCAATGGTTTTCTACATGAAACAGAATACAAAACGAAACATAACACAACACAGCAGCACTTTGATTGATATGACACAAATGAAACAATGCAACAATGCAACTTAAAAAAACATTTTTTTCATTTTAAGTAGTAAACATGTTACAAGGACTGGTGGCATTCTGCATCAAGGAAAGAAAAGACACATACTGTGTCAAGGAAATTAGTATTTGCCGGGTCCCCAGAGGAAGGGAAATTGCTTTTACAGCTTCACCCGGCTGATGGCTGGCTCAGAGGGCTCCGATGAGTGCCCGGGTGGAACTGTTAGGGGTTAAGTGTCTTGCTCGTGTAGACTGTGTGGTGAGGGTCAAACCGGTGAGCTTCAGATTCCCAGACAGCCTCTCTACCCAGTCAGCTGTGACGAACCCCAAATTGCTTGATGTTCCTGTTCATTTGGTTAGAAAAGAGCTTTTCACGGCAGCCACTTTAAGTTCCTATTCATCAGTATCAATGAAAATTCCTTTTTCAAGATTTTCAAGAAAAAAAAAACATAGGTTACCATTCCACTCAAAAATGGTCCATGCATTTTTCCCATAGAGATTTCAAAAACTATTTTTATAAATTATTTTAAGCCTAGATTCAAGCCATCCAGGGTCTTGGTGAATCATGACCATAAAACATTTAATTCTGTGAAAAAAATAAAAAATGATAATAATAATTGTATGATATACTGTTTTATGGTCATGATTCACCAGGACCCTGGATGGCTTCAGAATAATTGATCTAAATATTTTTGGAAATCTCTACAGGAAAAATGCATTGGCTTTTTTTGAGTGGAACCAGAAAATGGCCGCCACTGCTATGCCCTTTTGGATGAGTTGTTTCTCCAGAACTTGATGCCTGCACTAGTATTAAATATGAATAATTGATAATATACAAATGTTTAGTCAAGTTTTTGACAGCTACAAGAAGAGAAAAATACTGGAAGATTTGAAGCCTTGAATAGGTACTTATTTATTTTTATAGCTAAATGTATAACTTCTTTCTTACATTTTTCATAAAACATTTTTTATCGTGTGTGTGTGTGTGGGTGGAGAGAGTCTAAATGGGGTAAGTTTCCTAATCTCCTCGCAGGGGAAAATATGTTTGTATATAATTGGAGTGCTGAATGGTGTGTGTGTGTATTTGCCTGCGTACATCCATGTGTGCGTGCGCACATCCGTGTGTGTGTGTGTGTGTGTGTGTGTGTGTGTGTGTGTGTGTGTGTGTGTGTGTGTGTGTGTGCGCGCGTGTGCGCGTGTGCATGTGTGCGTGTGTGCGCGCACGCGAGAGACAATCACAGAGATCAGTGAAGTGTGTCTCTGTCATCCTTCCCTGAACGTTAAGGTTTAATGAGATGTTGAGTCTCTGTTCAACTTAACATTCAGTGAGGGAAACATTTACATACTGTACAGTTATAATGACTGTGTTTCAGACTGTGTTGCCGAGTTCCATTTAGTTGCTGTACGGTTCTCCTCTCCTGTTATTTAATCATTTATTCGTGGCTTCAGTGGATCTGCCGGCTCCCAGTGCAGCCCATTCCCAGCACACATGACACTGAAGTCATCTTGAACCATTGAATACCAAGGAACTCAATGGAAACAAGACCTTTTAGGCAAAGTATTTTAAATGTAACTGTGCTGTTTTACATTTTTGCCTAATAAAATATTCAATCAATCAATCTATCTCTCTAGCATCCTTAAGGACAGTGGTTCTCAACCTTTTCAGGCCACGACCCCCCAAAATAATCATATTTGAACTGGGGACCCCCAAAAATGATTAATAATTGTACGAGTTGGGCCATTAGTTTGACTCGGTTTAGTCGGTTCCACAGATGTGAAAATAGCCGATCTACAAGCTCACAACGCGAGGCGGTGTGAGCTTGTAGATCTGCTATTTTCAAATCTTTCTTATATTATTTGACAATGCGGCCAATGTTTGACCATTACTTTTGATGCTTCTGATGCAGTACTGGTCTTTTTCCATTTCATCTCTTTTCTTTTATATCTTTTTTTTTGTATTAAAAAGGTCTTAAAAGTCCTTAATGTGTCACTTTACTGTCATCAATCATGTGGGGACCCCCTTTGGGGTCCTGACCCACAGGTTGAGAACCACTGCTTTTTAGGACCACAGGTTTTGAAAGTGGGGCCCACCAGGGGCCGCTAGCACCCCCCTGGTGCAGGGAAAAGAAAAGAAAAAGACAGAAAGAAAGAAAAGACAACAGTGCTGGGAGAGAGGGGAAGCCCAGGGGGCTTATACAATGTCCTCCTCCATTACACAAATACACAATAAGAAGAAGAAGCAGCAGCAGCACTTTACAGGTGTAAAGAACAGTGGTGTAAAGTAACTAAGTATTAAGTACTGTACTGTACTTAAGTACAATTTTGAGGTATTTTTCACTTCTACTCCACTACCTCTCAGAGGCAAATATTGTACTTTTACTCGACAACAAAACTTTAGTTACTAGTTACTTTGCAATTGTCAATATTATATTATAAAACATACATTAATCACTTTAGTCCTGTATTATACATTGGCTATTTGAAAATAGCCGATCTACAAGCTCACAACGCGTCGCAGCGCGGCGCATTGTGAGCTTGTATTTTATTTGTATATGCTATTTTCAAACATTTTAGTACTTTTACTTTTGGTACTTTAAGTACATTTTGATACCAATACTTTTTTACTTTTACCCAAGTAAATTTGTAATTCCAGACTTTTACTTGTAACAGAGTATTTCTACATTGCAGTATTGATACTTTTACTTAAGTAAAATATCTGAGTACTTTTTCCACCACTGGTAAAGAAGTGTGAAAGAATCCTGAAGTAGGGTTCCCATAAGTATTCCATGGCAAGGACCCTGAATATCCAAACCCCCTGGCCCAGTATCGTGAAATGGCTTTTAAAAAAGAAAGAAATATCCTATTATTTTTATTAATATTAGTATTGTACAATAATGACATGTTGAACATAGGGAGACCAGGTTGAACGTGATTAAACTGGCAAAAATAATCTCATGAGTTGAATTTTAATTGAAACAAAAATGCATATTCTCACCATGAAACCTACCTACCCACAAGTTTAATGCTGCAGGTGAATGAGAGCAAAAGGACTTGTTAATGAATACTGCATGAGACACCATCTAATCATCGTCACAACTCTGCTCCCCGTGGTGATGTAACTAGAAGCAATAGGACAGGTAGACAGGTGAATACTCACTCTACCTTGGATGTAAGGTGAAGAAGGAGGTGTGGGGGTTCCAAACTTTTAGTGGACATAATACAGCATATCCTCACTGTCACAAACCTTGTATCTCTATGTTTCAACTTTTTATGTTTTTTTGTTTTTTTTTGTTGTAAATTAATGCCCTACTTTGTAGGATATCACACAAAAGCAGCAAAAAAGCAGCACAAGCTTTGCAATTTTTTAAATGTCTTAAAGTCTATCTGTGGGTTTTATAAATATCTAACCAATGAAAAGTATTAACACGACCTTGTGACTAAATAATAACTACATTGGATCCATTGTACAACATTTAGAGTAGCAAAGTATCTCCTGGTGAGCCAACATGCACAATAGCAGCACCCTTTTGACCAGAATGGAACACAACCTTATTACATATATCATTGGTAACACCTGTGAAGGAAACTAACATTAAACAACTATTTATGTCAATGTGGCTGTCATGAAAAGGTGTTGCTGTTGTCTCTCCACCACATTGAGCCTGTCACATTGGTGCATATTTGGCTGGGGATACTGCAGTATTGTGGCCCTGACGAGGAGCAGCTGGGCCTGGCTATGAGCCCCAGCTCTCTGGCTATCAGCCCAGCCTGCTACCAGCCTCAGTAGTCTGGGAAGCAGCCGCCACAGCAATATTCCCGTGCCCAGACACTCAGCCATTTCCCAGCAACAGCTGACGTCATGGTTTGTGCCAACCGTATAGGGCAGGCCTTGATTACCACACAGGCTCACAGGGCTGCAGCCCAGGGCCCCCTAGACTCCGGGGGACCCACCAAGTGTCACTGTTCTTTTCTTTGTGTATTGCAAATTAATGGACTTCTCCATCCCGTGCCTGTTTGTGTTTGTGTCAACGTATGACATAATTCAACATCTTTGTTTCATGCAGTATTGGAAGGGATGGGTATTGATATAGAACATTGTAGGGGACAATGCTATGACAATACTGGTAATGTTGGACATATATAAAAGGAGTGCAATCACACATAACTAAACATGCTTGCATGTAGACTGGGTCCTGTTCGCAGCCCATACATTAAGTGAGTATGCCGTTTGTAAGTGAGACCTCTTCAGCCTGGAGACTGAAGAGGTCTCTTCATTCAGTCAGTCCCTTAACAAATGTATTTATCCAGATCACCATGGCAGTAGTAGATGCTACAAAGAATCTGTAACCTAGTCAAAGTAATCGTAAAGAGACAATAAAGTCTCTCTCAGCGGTGGTCTGCTCACACTTCAGCAGTAAAATCAGTATGCATTCATTACGGAAACATCATCCAGTCACTTCCATGGCATAAGTGAAAACGATACCCAAAACCTGATTTTTTTTTAACAAGGCGTCAGCTCTCTGACATAATGGAGTGGTTGCAGAGACTGTGTTTTTATGCACAGTTTCAACCTGTGTGGTACAGCACCTCTGAAGTTATTACAGACTTCTCAGCGAGCTTCTAAGTTTCAGAATCAATAGATTTGAGTAGTTGATTATTGTGCTTGAGTGCTTGTGCTATAATAAGGGTTGTTGGAAATGTCTGTGCTGCCTGTGCCTTCTTTCATTGACTGATGTATACTGTATGTTATTGTATTATTATTATAATCTTATTGAATTATAATAATTGTTATTATTATTACACATATTATTATTATTATTATTATTATTATTATAACTTGTACTGGCAAAACAGACTACATTTTATTTACAAAACAATTTATACTAACTGCCTTTGTCAGTGTAAAATAAGGGCGCTGTCTATGGTACTGAAACGCTGTGGCATATTACCTTCCAGCCGGGGCTGGGGATTAAGCTTGGCCTTAGCCCCCTGGGCACACAAAAAAATGTAATCCAGCCTTGCCCAAGGGTGGGGAAGCAGTGTAGCGACAGCCACAAGCAACAGCCTGGAGCTGGAGACCCCCTCTAGGGAGCCACCATTGTAACCCAGCTGCACATCCAGTCACGTCAGCAGCCCCTGGCCTCTGGTCTCCAATACGTAGGAGGAGGGTGGAGTTGGCTGCAATGTTGATTTTGTCGACTAAAACTATGACAATAAATGTTCGTCGACTGCCTTTTTTCACTGACGAAAACTAAATAAAAACTAAATGAAAACTAAGCTACGATGACTAAAATTAAGACTAAATATATTGACAATTTCCTCAACAAATAAAAAGTAGACTAAAATGTTAGTGGAGAAGAGATCCAGTAAAACTAAAACACAACGTGTTGTTTGGTTGCTCTCGGGAGTTGCGCTCTGAAAATAGCAGATCTACAAGCTCACAACGTGTCGCACTGCGACGTGTTGTGAGCTTGTAGTTTTAAAAAAACAAGTTTAAAATCAGCCATTAAGACGCCATCAAGGCATACATTAACATACATCAACATACATTTTAGTCGACTAAATCAACTGTAGATTTAGTCAACTATAATCTTATGTCTATGACTAGACTAGACTAGACAAGAAGAAGAAGAAGAAGAAGAAGCCTAGACAAAAACTAAAACATTTCAGATGACAAAAATATGACTAAAACTAAATGGAATTTTATTCAAAAGACTATGACTAAAACTAAATCAAAATTTGCTGTCAAAATCGACACTGGTTGGCTGGTCATTCTGGGGAAGACCTCCGCTAGTCGAGACGGCAGCCACGGCTTCTGGTCTGCAAGAAGGACGGGGAGGATCAGCTGGGAGGATGTTGGCTGGTCAGTTTGGCACGGGTGCAGTACGTTAGTCCGACAGCGCATTCCTCCGACAGCGCAGCGCTCCGACGTTTCTAATACTAAACCCGAACCAAACCCGCACCCTAACCCTAACCGCACGCGGATGCCACATAGTCGGAGATGTAGTCTTGCGTGGCCAGACTGTTGCCTCCCACAATTTTCAAATATTTCCGGTCATAGAGTCTGGGACTCGGAAGCTCTGATGAGCAGAATATAAACAGGATGAGAAGCCTCCTCCCCACTTCCGTTTCGTCTTTACAGTCGCGCAAATTTATCCTAATATAAATACAAATCATCAAGTATATATAGCTTGCTGCTTAGCAGAAATGGAAATAAAAAAAATAAAATGTAAAGATATTTTAAAATATATTTTTGTGAACGGAATTGCCGGTTTCCTCTCTCGGATTTCCAGAGGTGTAGTTCCAGACTCTATATAGCATTCGGAGATTGTGGAATAGTTGTCTTGCTACGTGAGACTATGTTGGGTGAGTACTGGCATATGTAAGCAGTTACATCTGGCCTGAGTAACTGGTCAGAGCCATTGATACGAGTTGCATCAATGTGGGGTCAGAAATATTACGGCTCATGTGGTTTATGTATCGCTTGAATTTCATTACATTACATTACAGTCATTTAGCAGACGCTTTTATCCAAAGCGACTTACAATAAGTGCATTCAACATAGCTAGGGAACGAAAACTACTAATCACCAGAAGTCTTAAGTGCATTTTCTGCAAAAACAAGCAACCAAGAGTATACCTAGTGCTAAGGTAAAAGTGCAATATATCAGCTACCTATTTCCTTAAACAGATGAGACAAAATAGCAAAATCAAATGAGCAGGAGCTAAAACAAATAAATGTATTGACTAAACAAGATCCAATAAAACAATACAACAATTAAACAAGCGTTCGTACAACTAGTTAACAACAAGTAGGCCAGGCAAACAGGGTAGTGTTTCCTGAAGAGGTGGGTTTTCAGCCAGATGGGCAGTGACTCTGCTGTCCTGACATCAGTGGGAAGTTCATTCCACCACTGTGGGGCCAGGACAGAAAAAAGTTGTGACCGTGTGGATCGGCCAGAAGGACCCTTGAGTGACGAGGCAATCAGTCGCCCCGAGGTGGCAGACCGAAGTGGTCGGGCAGGGGTGTAGGCATCGACCATAGCCCGGAGGTAAGAAGGAGCTGTTCCTTTCACTGCCCTATAGGCTAGCACCAGGGTTTTAAACTGGATGCGAGCCGCTACGGGGAGCCAGTGTAGAGAACGGAGAACAATAGTTGTGTGGGAGAACTTGGGGTGGTTGAACACCAGACGAGCCGCAGCTTTCTGAACAAGCTCCAGAGGTCTGATGGCAGATGCCGGAGCACCAGCAAGGAGGGAGTTGCAGTAGTCCAAGTGGGAGATGACAAGAGCCTGGATGAGCACCTGGGCTGCCTTCTCCGTGAGGAAGGGGCAAATCCTCCTGATGTTGTAGAGGAGGAATCTGCAGGACCACTGATGCAGGACCACAGTGTCACTGATGCGATGTTTGCCGAGAACAACAGTTGATCGTCCAGGGTCACACCCAGATTCTTCGCAGTCCGAGTTTATGTCACCACAGCATTATTAATGGTCATGGCCATGTCTCGGTGCGGACAGCCCTTCCCCGGGAGGAACATCAGCTCAGTCTTGTCCAGGTTGAGCTTCAGGTGGTGCGTCGACATCCACTCCGAGATGTCAGCCAGAGAAGCAGCAATGCGTGCCTCCACTTGTGTGTCAGAGGGGGGGAATGAGAGGATCAGCTGGGTGTCATCGGCATAGCAGTGGTAGGAAAAGCCATGGGAGTGGATGACAGCACCAAGAGATGTAGTGTAGAGAGAGAAAAGAAGAGGACCCAGAAACAAGCCTTGGGGAACCCCAATAGTGAGCCTGTGTGGTTCTGACACAGACCCTCTCAGCATCACCTGGTAGGAGCGACCCGTCAGGGTCGCTCCTACCATTCATCTTATTTCTGGATGAACAAGACATTTATGATATTGTTATTGACTATTAGAAATACATTATTTTGTTCTAAATCAACTTATTGACAACCTAGACATAGCTGTGTGTGTGTGTGTGTGTCTGTGCGTGCGTGCGTGTGTGCGTGCGTGCGTGCCTTCTGTCCCTTAAGTTTAAAGTTTAATGAGGTAATTCATTCAAGGCCCGATGCTATTTAACCAAGCTATGCATACGCGCATGCACGCAGACTCCGGAAAACATTTACATATTCTACAGTTAATGACTGTTTGTGACTGCGTTGTTGACTTCCATTTAGTTTATGTACAGTTCTCTTCAACTCCTCTCCTCTCTTTCATTCATGTATTCACTGTTGAAAGATTGTATATTTATTGATAGACTCTGTACAACTTGTATGTCCAAACGGTTACTTTTCAGGAAATGGAAATAATACTTTTCATTGGTTAAATATTCATAAAACTCACAGACAGATTTAACCACTTTAACTTTCATCAAATGTCCAAATACAGCACAAATAGCATATTTACAAGCTTGTAGATTTGCTATTTTCGCCACTTTTGCGCTACACTCTTGTGCAATGAAGTAGAGCATTAAAAACACACATAAAAAGGTAAAATATGGAGATTCAAGGTTTCTAGACAACGTCATTTTCAACTCGCACATTCAGAGACCCGCAGTGTATCTTATCTCTCTTCTCCTTTCTTCTACTACTCTCTAGTTTGTCTGGAACAAAATCCCACCACAGCCTTCTCTGCTGAATGCTCTGCGTGTGTGCGTGCGTGCATCTTTGTGTATGTGTGTGTATTTGTGTGTGTGATGCACAGTGTTTCGTTTTAAATGTCACAGCAGCACTTGGTGCTATAAAGCAGTTTTTAAATTGGAGCCCTACAGTGTGCAAGTGTTTATCCTCTATTTTGTACTGGTCTTCTGCACTCAGCACCCGCCCAACTTTGGGTTTGGGATGTGTATTTGCACATGCAAACATTTGGTGAGAATATAGGTTAACATCTGGTGACGGTGCCAATCTACAAGCTATCACTGTGTCACAGAGCGACACGTTTGTGAGCTTGTAGGACAGCTATTTTCGGCGATGTTGCTGTAAAACTTTTTTCTCTGTGTCAACCATTGCATAAGCATTGTATAATCACAACATTACACTTGAGGGTGGGCTTTACCGTCATTATTGCCTACTCAATGATGCTTACACAACCTGGTGCAAGCGTCTCATTCCTGACCGCAGCACTGTCGTGCAAATTAATGACGGTAAAGCACACCCTCGAGTGTAATAGGGCTTAATTAAAGAACTAGCTGGTGGTACATGTGTGCCGTCCATTTACAATTGACAGGCTTAAGGTTTGAAAGTGCATCACATTCTCACCAGAACTACTGCTAAGTTAATACATGTAATCAAAGTAGTGTAGGTGTACAGAGAGTATAGGTGTCATAGTTGTTATATGTGGTTGTTTTTATGTTGTGATTGTTTTTTCTGTTTTTTTAGAGGACCACAATGGAAATAAGACTTAGGGCTTTATTGTGTTTTTATCCTCTTGTGTGTGTGTTTGTCATGGAAGTGCTGATGTGCTCTTTCTTGATATCACCAAATAAATTAATGCATTCATTCAATCATTCGTTCATTCTGGGTGGGGAAGTGAATCACCATCTCCCCCAACACCACTGATGTGCCCTTGAGCAAGGCACTGAACCCCCAACTGATCCAGTGTGTGTGTGTGTGTGTGTGTGTGTGTGTGTGTGTGTGTGTGTGTGTGTGTGTGTGTGTGTGTGTGTGTGTGTGTGTGTGTGTGTGTGTGTGTGTGTGTGTGTGTGTGTGTCTGTCTGTGTGAGTGTGAGTGTGAAGCAGAGCGTTCCTGAAAAAAGATAATTTGTTCTCAGCGAACCTCCCCTGGGTAAATAAAGGTAATAAATTCATTCATTCACCCTTTGAAAGAAATGGAGGAAAAAAGGACCCCGGGACAATACGACCCTGAGAACATCGTCTGTCGGTTGGAAACCTCCTATTTCCAAAACAGATTCAAATTTGAAAACATCAAAAGTAGCAGATCGACAAGCTCAAAACACGCCGTGTCGTGTTTCGAGCTTGTAGATCTGCTACTTTTGATGCTTTTGTGTGACGCTGTAGTGTGATCAAGTAGGGTGTTACATTATATGGAATATGGAGAATATGGAGATAAGATGTTTCTGCCCGACAGCGACAATATATAGGACTCTGGAAACACAAGCACTAGACAATATCTTCGTCATCTCTGCTGCAGTGTGTTACTTTGACTTTTTCTGTTTTTTCAGGTTTTTTACCTCCTGGGACATATGACAGTATATCTGTGCTGTGTCTTTGCAGTGCACACAGACCAAGCGCTGTCATTTGCATTTATGTATTTATGTTAAGTATGTATGTTTGGGGCCTAAGTGTTGGCCGGCAGTGTCAACAGCCTCTGGAGACCAATTGATTAATGTTGATGCTCAGCCTGTAAAACGTTCATTAAATAATCATCAGTCAGCCATGGATCCATAATTCAGACCTTGGTCACGCTGTCAAATAATATATGTAAGTGAACCATCTGTGATATGAATTATTAATCTGCAAATCTTATCGCTTCACATGACTGTTACATGTTTGATTTTCAGTGGTAATGAGATTGGGGGGGGGCGGGGTATCAGCTTATGCAAGTGTCTCTGTGTGTGTGTGAATATGTGTGTGTTGTGGATTTAATTCATAAGGCTCACAACGTAATAGTTGAAGTTGTGAGCCCTCTTTTATACAAACTGAACTTCTGTGTTGTTGGCTCCGCACCAAAGCAAGGGGGATGTGTGTAAAAATCTATCTGGCTGGTACTTTAACTCATTTAGACCGAAAGAAAGAATCTACAGTATGTCATTATTTAGATTTCTTTGGGCTATTCAAAAAAATTGCAGATATACAAGCTCATAGCACGGCACCGAGTGCTGCAGATCTGCATTTATTTTTTTAAATCGTGAAAATGTGTGCAAATCTCTTGTTTATGTGAGAATGTATACGTACTGTGTAACAGACCAATATGTATTTAATCTAATATACAGTATACACAGACCAGTATCTAATTGTATATTCAACAGAAGTCTATATGGCAACCGACCAGATATCTAATTAACAGACCAGTCTAGTATGAATAGTTTAATTATTAATATACGCATGAATTATAAATATTAATAATTATCATCCTCCATCAAAGGATGTGATACTGTGTATACAAATGTGAATCAGACAGTTATTCAACTTTTGTTGATACAAAGACAGGGGGTAACTTCTTACTAGTAAGAAATAATCTTATTAAAACCAATAGCAAGTTGAAGATATAAAGTCAAATACTGATTGCTCTATATGAGCAAAATCACACACTGCAAGAAGAATATGACTTCACATCTTTCAATGAGCATGTTAGCAGATGCTTCTAAATCACCCTAAATCTCCAGGACACTGTATGGACACACATAAAATTGAAATTCTATTTCAAAAATCATGAAACAAACAACAACGAAACCTTTTCATTGTGAATTCAACTGGAGGGTTAATTCTAGGGCTGATCAGGAGGAGAAAAGGGAATAGCGGAGGAAGAATGATTCATTGTATATGGCATTAATTAACCAATGTCATGGGAACAGTCGCAGAATGCCCAGACAGACTTGTTTGTTGATGGGCCCTATAGGGTTCAACTGCATCAGCACATCCTTGCTAAAATGAATAAATGATGGTTTGCAGTGAACAATCACCCATTAAAGGACTTTAAAGGATTCAGGTCTCGGTGGTGCATAGTGGTGGTTTAATGTCATTTTGTCTCACACACACGGTGGTTAAGGAGAGAAGCGTTCTCCATACAACAGGCAGTAACAGGCAGGGGCGTGATTACCCAATGTGTCTGTTTTGCGCACGCAAGGAAATGGTATTCGTCTATTCAGGGATGCTGGGAGAACCATGGGAATTCACTGCAGGAAAAACTCCAGAGGTATCATGATAACAAAAACAGACTTAACCACTGTAATCCGGCTGGGAACTGGAGTCATGGCTGTTTACAGCCTAGCCAATGGGAACACAGAGGGGGCGAGGCTTAATAAACTACAACCTGTCCCTATTTGCCATCTAAGAGCATATACCAAGTTTGGGGCCTTTAGCATGCTGGGAACTGGAGTTATGACTGTTTAAACCCCAGCCAATAGGAACACAGATGGGGGGGAGCAATGGTGCGCATGTGGCACCCAGGGAACCCTTTGCAGGGCCCCTGGGTGCCACATGTGGTCCCTGGTGTGGCCATTCTGATGGCAGACCCCTGATCACTGTTGGTGCTAAGTGTGCGGATCAGAGCAACGGTGCGCCTCACAGGTCCGCATGTTACGTTTGTGACGTCCACCCACCGTCGACCGTCGACCGTCGGTTGACCCTCAAGGCAATTTTAATAAAGAATGAAGACTTAATGATACTGGAACAGTTGTGTTTAATTTACCATGCGTAAACTTTAACAGACTGTAACAGCACACATTTAATAACTCTTTGTAAGATCAAAGGGAACACTTTGGGAAGGAAGTTCAGGCAAAGTTGAAACCTCATGAACGTTGTTGCTTTAGGTTTAGGTGGATGTCAGCCAGGGTTTGGTTTGCCTCTGCTTTTGATATCCCCCCTTTCGTCATTCATTTGTATGGCCTGTGGGTATGTGTTTTACCTCTGATTCTGGCCAGACTGAATTAAACACATGTATTTCCTTTTGATATTCATGCTTGATAAAATCTAAAAAAAAAGTTAACAATTTAATTAAAATCTGTTGAAATGTGTTTGATTTGCTAGGGATTTTTTTATATTGCCGGTGGGGATGTTTTACCCTTGCTTCTAGTCAAGACTGAATTAAAGACGTGGACTTCCTTTTGGGAAATATAGATGTCTGAGTATATTTAATATTTATGTTTGATAATATGACAAGTTAACTATTAAATATTAATTTTAACACTTTACTTTTGTACATTTTCAATCAATTTATTAATAAATATAACAGTGACAATAGCAGAACTACAAGCTCAAAATGTATCACATCACAACGCATTGTGAGCTCGTAGATCTGCTGTTTTTGCTATTTGTCATACAACGAAGTATACAGGGTTTAAGTAGTTAAGAAAGTGTCTCCGGTTCTGTTTTACCCAGGTGTCAGGCATGGCCAATCATAATGACCCAGAGTTGCCTGGTCAACAATTGTCCTCCTGTGACCGTACTCCTCCTATTAGAAATGACACGCCATATGTTGGCAGAGCAGACGCAACGCTATAATCTCTCACCCTCCTGACCTTATAGATCATCTCTGGCAGGGTGAACAACAGACGCCGTCTCTGTGCGAAATGAGCAGGGAGCCGATGCAGAAACGGTCACCTACTGACAGCAGTACTTTTGGCTGCTTCAACAGACATCCTGTCTACCACGGCGACGGTCACGGCAAGCTCGCCTTACCAGTTTCCGGGAACAGCTTGCCAGGTGTGTGTGTGTGTGTGTGTGTGTGTGTGTGTGTGTGTGTGTGTGTGTGTGTGTGTGTGTGTGTGTGTGTGTGTGTGTGTGCGCGCGCGCGCGGGGTTGTCCTTTCTACACTTAATGCAGATATGAATTATGTTATTATGGCAGATATCCTGAAAATTGGCATTCTCACCAAACCATAATACTATACACACAACAGAACAGTATGTCTAATCTCAAATACAACAGACCAGTATATGTGATATTATACACAGAGAACCAGTATATATAATATCACATACACAGACCAGTATATATCATATCTAATCTAAAATACAACAGAGCAGTATTTTACTAATATGTATTGGAACTTGATCATTGTCATCATTACCAGACAGAGAGACAGTGGAAAGGAAAGGCTGATAATCATTGTGTATTTGTGTTGGTTGGAGTTCTGGCAGAGATATGGTTTTGATATGACTCAGACCAACAGCAGATGGGCCAGTATCCTGTTTGGAATGCTCTCTTTGTTCAAGGCTGGGCAAGCGGCAATGAGATGACCAAATTCATGGCAGCATAAACACTCACGATTTACGGTCAGAACGTTAGTAACCTGCTTGTTTTTTTTTCTCTTCATTTTATGGTAATTTTCTTAACCTTTTGAACACTAGTGGCCCTATAACACACACACACACACACACACACACACACACACACACACACACACACACACACACACACACACACACACACACACACACACACACACACACACACACACACACACAGCCTTGCTTTAGATTTAGTATGTAAGTGCAACAGACTCATTAGTTCCGCAGAGATTACACTTGTCCTCTGCCATTCAGGACACAACACATGCATGTGCGCGCACACACACTTTCTTATCCTCTCTCTGTCTTTCATCATGTGTTTATACCATGGTATATTAAAGCAATAAGCCAATTAAACTAAGGGCGTGGCTTATAGTGAACAGATGAGGGGAATTGAGATATAGCTGTACTAAAGTCACTGTAAAGCACGGCCTTGTGTGGCTTATTGATAAAATGGTACCAAATATGGCAACATGAAAAGCATAGCCTTTTTTGATTTACAGTAGAAGGGGGGGGGGGCATATTGTCTATGGGTTGGAAACCTCATGTCCAAAACTGGTACTTTTCAGGATTCAATTTCAAAAGTAGCAGATCTACAAGCTGGAAACGCGGCGCGAAGTGACGCGTTGGGAGGCTTAATGTGGGGTCTCAGGGGATGGCAGCTCCCGTAGTGTTCATAATTTGACCTAAAATCCAGTTCTTTAATTTTCCCCAACTCTGAACATTTTTGGCAGATTTATCTGTTTTCAGATCAACGCTGAGTGCATCTCAACCCATGCCCTTCCATCTACATGTGACATTATCATATGTTTTTTTCCAAAATTGTGTGTCAGTATCATGGTCAGTACCATGTTGCATCATAGTCAGTATCATAATCAGTATCATGGTCAGTACCATGTTGCATCATAGTCAGTATCATGGTCAGTACCATGTTGCATCATAGTCAGTATCATAATCAGTATCATGTCAGTATCATGGTCAGTACCACGTTGCATCATAGTCAGTATCATAATCAGTATCATGTCAGTATCGTGGTCAGTATTCACGTTTGCAGTTCAAGGGATAAAAGACACAGACTGTGTAAAGATCTAAGAACTGGACTGATATGATCCACTTTCTTGCAGTTAGTAAGGCCTCAAGTGGCAGCATTCTGAATCAATAGGCTCTATGCACAGCAGCCATATTGGAAATAAATTGGGCCTCTTCTTACTTCCTTCACAGGTGTTATCAATGATACTAATGAAGGCTCTGTTCCATTCTGGTCAGGGTGCTGATAACGTGCATGTTGGCTCACTAGAAACACTCCATTTTGGTTCCCAAATGGCCCCTTATGGTGGGTGTGTCACTCTGAGAGTGGTCCATTTGTACACTCTCAGAGTTATGGGGGTCCTTGAAAATAAGACAACCACTATGCCACACTAAATGGAACAGAGCCTTAATTAGTATTATTGGTAACACCTGTGAAGTAAGTAAGGAAGGGACCCAATTCATTCCCAATATGGCTGCTGTGCATAGAGCCTATTGCAGTCTGATAAAAGACAACGAAAGTCTTTGAGAGACCTGTAAAGACACCATTACAGTAGCCAAGTCTACTGAAGATGAACGTTTTTTCTAAATCTTGCTGAGAGACGGACACGCGTTCTTTAATTATTGATATATTCTTACAGTGACAGTTGTCTGACTTTGTAATTGTGTTAACTAGAAGCTCGCCCCCGCTACGCGGGGGCTCGCGTCTAGCCCGCGGCCACGGCCACGTAGCGCCCGCGGCCACTTGGCAGGTCATATAAGTGGCGTAGCGTCATGAGGGCCAGTGGGGCCGTGGCTCGGTCAGTGAAGACCCTGTAGTGCGGATGATATGTGGCATAGAGGGGCAGATTGTAAATCCCCAGAGGAAACATCCGTGGGCTACCATTGGTTCAGCGATGTGTGCGGTCGCCCTGCGGCCCCTCCTCCTCCACCAATGTGCAGTATTGAGAGCCCTGAAGTCACAACAATTGGAGCGATGGGCACTGCACTCTGGTTGGTTAGGGTACACCTAGGGCCCAGGTAGAAGCCAGTTAAAGCCTGCATGGGCAAACCCAGTTAGGACCCGCCTTGGTCCCACATAAACATGGCTAGTTGGGGCCCACCTAAGGGCCAGGTAGAAGCTACTTATAGCCTGCATGGGCATCGCAGTTGGGACTGAAGTGGATGCCGCTGACATTGCTGACATGGGGTCCATATGGTTTAGCCCACCTTGAAACCATATGGGAACTACGCTGGCATGCAGGCTGGAATGCAAACGCATCATACCTGTAGTGTGTAGTTTGATGTTGTGTGTGTAGCAGATATACCTGCAGTGTGTAGATCAATGTCCATATGAAAGTCAATGCCCAGCAGTGTTTTTTTTTTCTCCAGCAGAGTTTCTAGTGTCTCTGTCTCTCTCTGGAAGAGGTTGCACATGAACTCTGCAGCCGCACTGAGGCGCTCCAACACAAACACTCTGACATTAAGCTGCTTCACACAACAAACATCAGCACCACGCTGCTGTTTGTCCAAAAGACACAATATCTCCTCTCCCACCGACGTCATGTGTTCATTTATCGACAGCCGTACAGACTCCTTTTGACACATTTTACCTCGTTTATCCAGCTCTCACTGACTCTCCACATCGGGCTGTTATAGCGCCACCATGAGGCTGATTAGAGAAATCTCAAGTGGAATTTCTTCCTCGGCATAGTGGGAATGTGGGTGCAAAGTTGCACGGAAAGTGCATGCTGTGTTCATAATGTGAGGCATTTTGGTCCAAACGGAGCAGTCCTGCAGACTTTGGAAGCCATTTTAGCCAATCAGGATGGAATATGAAAAATCTGAAAGTTTTTTTTTTTAATGACTGTGGAGATACTGTTACTGTGTACCGATTTGCGTGATGTTTGGGCAAAATATGTAGGAGTACTGTGAGAAAATGTGTTTAGCAAAAAGCGGCCTCCTGGTGGCACTGTAACAGGGCCATGTGAAAGAAATAGGGCAGAGGTTCTGAATTGGCATCCAGGGAGTGGGTGTGCACAGTTTCGCTGCGATCAAGTCAACGATGTGAGAGATTAGCTATCACAGACGGACGGACAGGTCTTGCGCCATGCCTTTTGGCCTGGCGGAGACAATAAAAAAACGAAAGTAAAGGAAATTACCATTTCTGCAACAAAAGTAGTCAACAAACTATACTATAAAAACATTGGCCACATTGTCAAATAATCTAAGAAAGAGGCAATCATGTAGAAAATAGCCGATCTACAAGCTTACAAAGCCTCTCAACGTGAGGCGTTTCGAGCTTGTAGATCTGCTATTTTCACAATATTTACTTGTGGAATGGACTCAAACAAAATGGGGGGGGTGCCCAGATCAATTACGTTTATTTGGGGGGGGGGGCGGCCTGAAAGGGTTGATAAGCACTGCTCTAATTGGAGCGAAATTATCTGAAATTACTACATGACCATAATGCAGCCTAACATGCGTTGCACGGGGCGGTCCTGCCATTACGTTAGTTACTGTAGTTGCTGTGGAGCTACATAGATCTCCAGAAGACACACACAAACATACAGCATCTACAATGGACTAACTGAGCAGCAATATTGACATTCACCACACGAACGTGCATTGTTGACAAAGTGATTGCACAGCCACTGCAGGCATGACAACCACGTTAGCGTTAGCGACATGGCAGCTATCACAGCGCCCTGTCCGTCGTCGCTGCGACTGACTGTGATGGCTACAGCAAGCTCTCTGCGATGCCATTGTCTGGGAACTGCTCTTAGCGTGACACGACCAATGAGAGTGAGCGCTGTAGTTGTTGCTAAGATACGGTGGCGTCTCTGCCCCATAGCTTGTAGATCTCTCACGCATGATTGGCGTAGGCTGCGTTGCCAGGTCTGACTGTTTGTATAAGCGATTTTGGGCTTATTTGGGTGCACTTTTGGGCTCGTTTCCATAGACCACGGCAGTGCTTATTTCTTTCCCGTGACCGATGTGGCATAAAAAGGTGGAAAACGAACCATCCGGAAGTACATTGCGAGATGAAATATGTAGCACTTTTTGATTATTAGAGAAGGAGACACATGTGAAGGTGAAAAATTAAATGTAGGAGGTTATATAGTTTTTCATGAGCGATTTTTGTAGCAAGTCGTGAGAGAATTGGGCTACTCCTGTGGGCGGGGGGCTCAATAGAACCATTGGGGTTTGAAAGGAGACGCTCTCTGTTTGAGTGGTGAGATGTGGCTGTTAAAATCCAGGTCTGAGTCCATAACTACACCAAGAATGCTGGCTTGGTTTGTGGTTTTTAATACTACCAATTCGATTGAAGCAGAGCAAAGGCTTTTAATCATTCTTCCTTGGCTCCAAAAACAGTTACTTCAGTTTTGTCTTTGTTTAATTGAAGAAAATGTTGGCACTTCCAATCATTGACCTGTTCAATGAATTTTGTTCAGCGGCAGCTGAAACAACAGTCTGGATGATTGGAAGGAGGAACAAGGTAGATATCTTCACCATCGGGCAGAAACACATATCTCCATATTTCAACTTTTTATGTACTTTTATGTACTTTTTTTTATCATTGCCCTACTTCTTCATGCCACGGTATGACCCAAAAGTAGCAAATAGTCAATCTACAAGCTCACAACGCATGGAACACTGGATCCGTCGGAAAATAGTTTCAGTTTTTCAATTTACTGAAAAGTAACAGTTTCGGAACTGACAGCGACGATATGCTGTGAGTATGAGTTGATTTGAGGTAACTGAGCAGGTGGGCCAACAGAGCAATGAGCCATGACCACAGACACAGACACAGGAAAGCACAAGGGACAGTAATTAAAGTAATTAAGCACATTTACTCAAGTACTGTATTAAATACGTTTTTTTGCTATTTGTACTTTACTTGAGTATTTCTAATTTTCAATACTTTTTCTTCTTCTCCACTAGATCTCAGAGGCAAGGTCGGTCCTAAAACACACTGCCCGTGTTTTAGGACGACCGTTCTTGTCAAGTCCCTTCCTAGTTTTGCTCCAAAGGACACAAGGACGCAACTCAAAGTTCCAAACTCAATCAACTTTTTATTTTCCATTTTTTTGTTTCTCATTGGTTGGCTTCTTTTGTTGATTGGTCTGGTCAGTTAGTAGTTTAGTTAGGTTGTAAACCTTTAACACAGAGAAAAATAAAGATTAACAACATTGCCATTTTACAACAAATCATAGCATTTTTTTTAAACTCCTCATTTTTAAACAACTTCGTGTTTTCAAACAATAACGTTTTAAACCAATAAAGTTTTAAAACAATAAAGTTTTAAACAACTAAAGTTTTAAATAATTAAAGTTTTAAACAAAGTTTCAAACAAAGTTTCAAACAATTAAAGTTTTAAACAATTAAAGTTTTAAAACAATAAAAGTTTTAACACAATAAATGTTTTAAAACAATAAATGTTTTAAAACAAATAAAGCCCTTAGACCAAACAATAAGTGTCTTTACACAATAATGTAAACAATAAAGACACATAGCTGATCCACAAGCTTGTAGATTGGCTCTTTTTCACTTGGCATTTTAAACCTTTTTTAAACATGGCAAATTCATGAACTCTACATTTTAGTAGTTTTAAATCAAATAAACCACAACATGGTACTTGCATGAATTGTCTACATTTTAAATCATGAACAGGATTTTAGCCTTTTTAACTTATTATTCTGTTGTATTCCACACTTAACTTTTCAAACACAATAAATCAATTTTGTAATGTAATGAGTTATTTGACCGATGCTGCAATTCCTTAACTTAAACTTTAGCAGTAGCCTAAACATGAACACATTTAAGCAGCATTGCAAACATTAAACAGCATTTCAAAGCAACATTAAATAAAGCCATTTCACCGACCATTCGCGTCTTTGGGCTCTTTTACTGGAACTTGGAATTTCTTCTCTCCTCTCTGGAGTCTCTCCTTCTCTCTGGAGTTAGTTTGTTTGAATGAGCACCTCCATTCCTTCTCAGGTGCTCCTAATCTGTTAACGAGCAGCCATTTTGCTACTGCACTCTGGGAAGTGTAGTGTTGCTTGAGTAGAGGTGTAGTTTTTTGACCATATAAGGAAGAGGATTTGCAATGAAGCTCCAGGCACTAAGTCAAAGCTCCAATTCCTGCGTTTTGACTTAGCAGTTCTTGTTATCCATTTCTGAATGGAGAGGTAGGCGATGGAGAGACGTTTCCTTTTTGCCACGCATCTACACTTCGTGGAGTACATTTTTTTGTACCGAATAAATGAAAGTAAGAAAAACCCAAAATAAAAGGGGGAAAAACAGCAAAAAATAAATTGAAAAATCGATTGCATGCGTGCGCTCTGGACACGCATGGACGTGTCCCCCTTGACTCTCAAATGCTCTCTGCGTCCTTGCTCTTCATCACCTATCTCTGACTGTTTTATCTAAGCTGCTGTGAGACAGAATTCATGAGGTTGGGATTTAAAACCTCAGTGAAGAATGCTTCCCCCAAACTAGAGTCAATATAACACTCCACATCTCTACGGTTCTCATTAACAATTACAGCATGTGGTGTATTTAATGTAACACTTGAAAACACACACACACATTGTATTAGGCTACTATACTGTCCCACAATGTGTATTTCTCAAATTGTACTATACTTGGGAAACTTAATTGGGCCTCACAAGTATAGTAATGCACACACGCATGTACGCACGCACGCACGCACGCAGGCACGCAGGCACGCAGGCACGCAGGCACGCACGCACGCACGCACGCACACACACACACACACACACACACACACACACGCACACACACAGAGTGTGAACAGTGAACAGTGTGCTGAACATCAGTTTGCAACTAATGAACGTGAAAATGAGTGTCGTATCGACTGCAAGATAACGACACTCCCTGTTTCATGATGGTGAATAAAGCTGCTAGCCATATGTGGCATGTTCCAAGAATGCGTCCTTGGTATTGAGATCATAAAAATGTTCTTGTTTTTGACAGACTTGTACACCAAGGTTATTATAGTATTGATTTAGTTTTCAATTTCAGTTTAATTGTAATCAGTGGGTTTGCTATTTTGGTTTAGATTATTTATTTTTCTAGTTTTAGTTGAGTTTTTATTAGTTTTACATGTGTTTTAAGTGGGACATTTGTCAGTGGCAAGATTAAAAAAGCTCAGAAAAAGTTACAGTTACAGAAAGAATATTATATATAATTGGAAGCTAGATTTCATATCCACCCACAATATTTGACTTATGCAGTTTGTTTTTTAAACACACTATACAGTTTCAGTTAGTTACTGATTTTTGAAAAGCCTAATTTACATTTTTATTAATGTAACTTAACTTTAAATATTTTGAACAACCTTCACTTGTACTTGAGGTCACGTGTGTTTCAGTGTGTTTCAGTCAAAACAATGCAATCTAATACTAAGGCACACAGTTTCTCCAGTTTGCATCAAACTTGGCCCAAACACTGTTCAAGGGTCTGCCGTGAGAATAGTCACACCAAAAAAACTAAATTACACACATTTTATTTCTATCCCAAGATTTTTGTAACCCATTTTTTTCTCCCAGTGGCAATTGCCTAAACTGTAATCCTGGGCCCTACTCTCCCTCTTCCAGCCTGGGGAGAGCCCTGAACTGAGCTCATGCTTCCTTCAATGCATTAGGAGTGAGCAGGCCACTCTTTTTATCACCTGACAGGGGGGGAGTTTCCCCGGAAGGACTTAACGCGTGGAAGGAACACCATGTTATTCCAACCAGTTCCTTTCCCCTCCATCAGGCGTCCCGGCTGACCAGGGGGAGGCAGCATAGAGCCCAGGATTACTGCATGTTTTTTTGTGAGGGTACCTACCCTAGGGGACACGGGGAGAATGTGAGGTGACTGTGCCACCGCGCCCCCTAAATTGCACACATATGGGACACTACAGCAGTGTTACAGCTGTGTTAACACTTCAAATGGCCATAACTCAGTGACCAATGCTTTGATAAGCACAATATGAGAATAGTAATTCCAAACTGCCTCAAATGTGAACTTATGGTCCTTGCAAATTCGAAGAGAGGAGTTTAAATTATTTAATGGTATATTAATTATGGTATATGGTATATATTTTGTATCACGTCAAATTAGTTGTAGCGGGTGGATGGGTAGGAGGAGGTTCTATTGTAAAACAATAGCTTAGAGCAGCTCACTTAAAAACAACATTAAGTAGATCTCTTTAATCTGTGTAAATGTGCACAATACTGCACACACATTATGCTGTGTGTGAGACCATAATGAGCCATATGGGCATACGCAGTGTTTTTGGGTGTTTTATTACACACGCGCACACGCACGCACGCAAGCACACACACACACACACACACGCATGCACACACACAACACACACACACACACACACACACACACACACACACACACACACACACACACACACACACACACACACACACACACACACACACACACACACACACACACACACACACACACACACAGAGGTGAGAGAGACGGGAAATGAGGAGAGAGACAGGGAGGAGGACAGATGGAATGAATATGAACTAGTATTTAATCATTAGACTGCTGGCAGCTGCCATCAACCTGTGTGTGTGTGTGTGTGTGTGTGTGTGTGTGTGTGTGTGTGTGTGTGTGTGTGCGTGTGTGTGTGTGTGATGTGAAATGGGAAGCGCTGGAGATGCCTCAGAGCCCACGGCTCAAAGCTTGGAAAGAGGTTTTCTTTTCTTTTCGAAAATGAGGTCAAAAATGCAATACAAAAAACAGTTGCTTCAAGACGACGCTGACTGAGCGAGGAGCTTTCCATTCCTTAAAGCAGTGACTCTCAACCTGCGGGCCGAGGCCCAGTGATGGGCCCTCTATATGCCCGCTGTTCTTTTGTGCATATTTTCCCCAACCCGTCCGTCTATGTTATATATGACACATGTTATAGACATGTGTTTTCTTGTCTGCAACCACATGCATAAACCACTTTCAACCTGGCATCACTATTTGGGGCGCTGGGCAGTGGGCACCCATCTGCCTTATTTTAAACGGGCGCTTCCTTGATTGGCCAACCCAGCTCATGTGCTTTGTGGTTTGGCCGATTTGCGTGACGTTTGTGCCACTAAACTAATGTTAAGTGGTAGCATGTGCAACCGCCCTGCATTATTCATAGAGTACAATCTGGAAAATCCAGATTTTTGCGGCTGTTGTCTTCGTGTGAGACATGTTCTGCTGGGCAGTGCACCTGAGAGGACCAAAGAAGGACGACCATGCTGCAGTGACAGTTGGGAACAGAGTGTATTCCTTTGGAGGGTCACGTTATGGTGAGACCCACTTGTACAACTCAGATCAGATGGTCGTGCACATCTTCAACCCTGTGTCTTTGCGCTTGATAAAGTTTCCCCCTGTGACTTCTGAAAGAGAACGTCCCCTTGAGGTGCCCTCCATGTGTGAGGGCCACACAGCTGTGCTGATAGAATACGTTATCTACATCCTGGGAGGGTTGACGTACACAGGGTTGATCAACACACTTTATGCATTTCATGTCGACACCCACAGATGGGTCAAGTGCAACAAGAGTTCTGGCGCCGTTCCAGAGGCTAGGTACGGCCATTCGGCCTGTGTCCTGGGGAAGGTCATGTATGTTTACGGAGGACACACACAGTTGAATGGTCGCACTAATGACATCTACAAGCTGGACACCGCCACAATGGCCTGGTCTTTTGTTAACATCAGAGGCACTCCAGTGCTCCCTTCATCACATCACTCTGCTACCATCATCGGGACAAAAATGTTTGTATTTGGGGGCGGAGGGCACGAGGACAACTACAACAATATTAGAGTGTTTGACCCAGAGACCAACTGCTGGCTGAGCACGCCTTGTGCACAGCCTCTTCCAGAAGGACGCTTGTGTCATTCAGCCTTTGCCTACAATGGAGAGCTGTACGTATTTTGTGGCTACGACTTGAATCAGAGCTTCAATGACCTGTGGAAATTTAATCCTGAGGCCTTCTCCTGGACGAGGGTTGAGCCCAAGGGGAAAGGCCCGAGTTCATCGATTTCTAAAATGTGCTGTTGCATGGTGGGAGATCGTATCATCGTCTTTGGAGGATTCAACACACCCGACCTTTACGTCTACATCCTGTACTTACATCCTAGTCTGAAGACGTTATGTAAGCTAGCGGTTATTCAGTATGGTCTGGAGCAGTCAGGACTCCCATACAACGTCAGGTGGGAACTGGCAGCCATGACTACCAACAGTGTGGCTTCACATGGAGTTTGGACTTCATGTGGCCAGTCTGTGGCACCATGTTGTCTATGATGTGTGATTCCATATTTGGGCATGGTTTCAGCCCGTTTCGACCGCAAATCACTTCCTTACAGACTAGACTGTCTTGCTCTGAAAGAGTCTTAACAATGACATCATCTGTGCCCAAATTTTGGGAATTGGAGAGAATCGGAGCCCCATTGACTTCCATTAAAAAAGGGAAACGTTATATATTTCACATTATATTATGGTATAGTATATATTGTGAACAAAAAAATGTGGGATTCTACATGAGTCTAGTGACAGTGTACACAATTTGCTGGAGCTAATTTAGCTCTGGGCAGACACACTGCAAATAATGTACTAACAACACTAATACACAATAATAAGATGATAATAAGAATAAGAATAAGAATAATAACAATAATAACAATATAATACAATAATAATAATAACAACAGCAATAATAATAATAATAATAATAATATACAATAATAACATCAACAACAACAACAATAATAATATAATAATAATACTAATCAAATAATAATGATAACAACGACGATGACGACCTCAACAACAACAACAACAACAACAACAACAACAACAACAACAACAACAATAATAATAAATACAAATAATAGTAATAATAATAATAATAATAATAATAATAATAATATACTGTCTGTAATAATACAATATTAGGATAATTATAATATATACAATAAGCCCCTAATATATAATATATAATATAGAGGATATAATATCCTTCCGGACCATCCCCCTATGATGACAACAGGAGGCGCTGTTCTGAAAGAGGTCAATGACTTAAAATACGTGGGTACACATCAAAACCTGGGTTCATGGGTAAGCTCGACAGAGCAAGACCTTAAAGTGCTTTATGCGCTTGCATGAAGGGCTCTTAACATTAAGACCAGTGTGTGGAAGACCAGCCTACCCCGACATATCAAGCTCACCTTCTCTGTAGAGTCTATTTTATGGTGGTGAATGCTGGACCCTGAAGCCTGCCCCGCAGAAGCACCTGGATGGGTGCTTAATACTATGTGCATACTAAACATCAACCAGAACACACATTACCAACAAGCATTCAAGTGTAAGAAGAGAGAAGTTATTGTAGCAGCCAGGAGAATGAGGCTGGCCTGTCACTGCCACAGACACAGGAAGCTTCCAGAAAGCAAATCTGTGGTATGGGAGCTAACACACGGGCATCGATCATGAGGGCCTATCCCACACCTACCCACGTGGGCGGGAGGAACTGGTGAGCTGTACGGAGGATTGAGATGACTGGAGACGCCGCTGGTCCGAGGGCGAGGACGAGTAAAAATAAGAAAATAAAAAGAGAACCATGTCTGTGGCAATATCTAGATTTTGAGAAAGTCATTATAAACTAGAAAATGTGCTCCTCGGAGCACAGGTCTCCGCCAGGTCAGGAAGTGGGTTTGGGACCCATCCGTAGCGAAAGTTTTTCTTTCCGTCAGCCTGTGATTAACTGAACTGGTGCCACAGTGTTTTTACCTGTACTATTGCTAACTTTCCTAGAGGCCGGCCTCTTCCAAGTGAGACCAAAGACAAGGCACTGAGTTGAACATGAGTTGGATATTTATCTGTCTAAAAACTTATCTGATGTAGTGGTAAAAACCACTACATCAGATAAGTTTTGTGTATCGTCGACAAAATTTGTCAACGATAAATGTCCAACTCATGTTCAACTCAGTGCCGTGCCCTTGTCTTTGGTCTCACTTGGAAGAGGCCGGCCTCTAGGAAAGTTAGCAATAGTACAGGTAAAAACACTGTAGCAGCAATGGAAAATGTGCAGAATATTGGGGATTTGGGGATTTAGTATCTGGATTTATAGAATGTGTGAGCAAAAACTACAAGGGGGTATTTTACAGTACAGATTGAATACAGTATTTTTTTTTTGTCCTTATCCTTGTTCAGGGCTCTGACAGCCTCAGGGAACTCTGCCACCAACACAGTTCCTGTGGATGGTTTGGTTGAATTCACATCTGACAACACACTGTATAGTTTATCTGGATGTGAACGAACCAAAAAAGAAAAAGAGCAGAACACAGCGACTTCTATTAGTTGACAGAATGGCTAATGGCGGAGGCAGCCCTCAGCACCAGTTGTGTTTTCAACCACCTCCCTCCCCATACTGTCAGGGAATCACAGTGCGACTGCCAGTTTGTTTGCTGGGGAAGTTCCTCGTTGACAGAAATTATTTGTTTTTGTTTTGTTTTGGGGGCATTTTTAAGCCTTTTATTTGACACACATAGTGGACTAAGTGGAGAGAGAGAGAGAGAGAGAGAGAGAGAGAGAGAGAGAGAGAGAGAGAGAGAGAGAGAGAGAGAGAGAGAGAGAGAGAGAGATCAATATGAAGAGTATAGGGGAATGACAATCAGCAAATGGTCCACAACGCGATGCATTGTAAATGTGCTGTTTTCGCCAAATGTTCCCCAGAACAAGGGCTGTAGTTAATCAATTTATTCAAACAGAGCTTTGATCAAATGCTATTTTAATGATAACCAAAGGCTCATCTGCCTTTCATTGGTGGCCTCGTTATCCAACCTCAGGCTGCACAGCATATAAGCCTATGATGTGCCCATACACTAATGTGGAAAGAATTGAATGAGCATACATGAACGGGGGAGGGGTTTACCTGCTATGGAACTGTGTGTGTTGGCTGCTGATGCCCCCTTAGACTATGCAGACAGAGATGTGAGCTGCCTCCAAACCGAAAAGACAAAGCGATGCTGTTAAAAAATAAACTTCCCTTAGAGCTAAAGCAATTTGTTCCCTTATGTGAAGATGAAATGAGTAAACATTACGATGTACACCACGTTCTTCTTTCTTTTGTATCCCTTGTTTTAGAGCCTCCGTCCTACTCCTCACGTTCCCCTTTAACCCTGCGCCACGCGAAGGGTATAAAGTCTTACATTAAGTCCAAGTCCAATCAAAGATTTTGATGGTATGATCTTCAATGGGAAGCTTCTACAGGGAACATGTCAGGCTACAAGAGACCACCAGAGGAGTAATATGATTGGGTGAGAATGTTCTAATCAATATCCACACCCTCCTATTACATATTATTGCTGTTAATTGTACAGTATGCATGGATTCACATGCACTTGTGAAAATGTACTGTTGGATTCATCTCATGTTGACAGGGGACAGACACAGCAGAAGCAGCAGCTGAGGATTCTGTCTGAGGGGGCAGAGAGTGTGAGAGAGAGAGAGAGAGAGAGAGAGAGAGAGAGAGAGAGAGAGAGAGAGAGAGAGAGAGAGAGAGAGAGAGAAAGAGAGAGAGAGAGAGAGAGAGAGAGAGAGAGAGAGAGAGAGAGAGAGAGAGAGAGAGAGAGAGAGAGAGAGAGAGAGAGAGAGAGAGAGAGAGAGAGAGGGGGGGCGTGCGTGAGGGCCTCAGTCTTTACATTGTCAACAGTCGGGTGAGAGGGGACTCTGCGAAAGGTTCAATTATTGTTCATCTCTTGGCAACAGAACTGTAGATTATACTTATACAGTATGATCACAGACAGCGTGGAGCCCTTCTGGACCCTCCTCCTACACAGTCCAACCCTAAGCCCCCTATCGGGCCACAACCAAACCCCTGTCTTTTTCAAACACAACACAAAAACCCAGCCAGCCCTTCAACACACCCAGGGTTAAGTATATAGGGCTCAATGGTTAAGTGATTATCCCTGTCATATTTTCACCACTGTGTGCCACTGGCTGAAAACTTAATGCAGCTTTATGCAAGGCTGTCCAAAATATGAACTTCATCAATAGAACTCCAAATAATGCTAAATGAATACTACGTGCAAAA
>NC_139940.1:6404106-6451606 GCF_963454915.1 Gymnoscopelus microlampas
CAGAAGAGGTTTTGAACTCTACGTTGATTTTATAAATCTGATTACGGTTACTAAAACGTAAATCTTATTACATTATGTTTTATAAATCTGATTATGGTAGGTTTTACCATCTAGCAATGGGTGGTCATTTATTTGGACATTATTTTACAGTCACACCATTATGGAACAACAAATATATACTTCACAAAATACAAATAATCAGCATAATTCAAATGGGGAGGTATTACTGTACAATGATTTTTGTTGTAAATAAGATTTTGACTTGCAACATCAAACAAGATATTGGCACGGCTACTGTTAGTGCCACAAGCATTGAACTAGTAGTGTTAATGCTTGCACATTGGCAGAACTAAATCTATCACACCCAATATTAATAGTATTAGCTGCAGCTGACGTATAATTACGCAAGCATCGTGGTCCTATGTGTTCAATTTATAATCAGGTCATACAACACATACAAGACAATTCAAATCATCATCAATACCAAGAGCAATAAAAGGTATTTACAAAAAACAGGGGGGTCTAGGTCCTGTTGCAATTTGCGACAGGTGCTCTGTCGCAAGGATAGGGAGTGGTAAAGTTTGATGGCTGGCGGTAGGTAAGGTGTTCCACATTTTGGTGGCAGAATAGTCGAATGGATTCATCCCTGTGTTTGTGCCGAATTTGGGGGGTCCGAGATCAGTGGAGCTCCCTCTGGTGTTGTGCCCGTGGGCGTTTCTCACTCTGCTGAAGGAGTTTGACAGATACATGGGCACCGATCCCCTGAGTATCTTGAAGACAAGGCCCACTGCAAGTTGCTATAGTCTGTCTTCTACCCTGAGCCTCCCTGGGGCCAGGTGAGTTCTGGGAGTGAGCTTACATCACTGTGAGTCCTGGGAGTGAGCTTGGTCAGCCTACAGAAAAACAAACTTTAAGATTGGCCTATAGGGTTTCATTCCCCTTGAAAGCAGCAGTAGCCAACTTCAGAGAAATGTACAAAAGAAAAAACTGGGTCTGAGACAGTCACTAGGCAATACAACTGCAGGCGAGACCAAGATGACGCACGCACGCACGCACGCACGCACGCACGCACGCACGCACGCACGCACGCACGCACGCACGCACGCACGCACGCACGCACACACACACACACACACACACACACACACACACACACACACACACAGTCTATCTGTCTGTCTGTCTGTCTGTCTGTCTGTCTGTCTGTCTGTCTGTCGACGGCCGTCCCGTCGGGCTGTCTGTCACAGACCCTGTCCCCATGGAGGAGAGTTCCCATGTGACATCACTTCCTCCTCCTCCTGTGCCTGTTGGCCTGACATGTGTGTCTGCTCTAAAAACACACAGGGTTTCCAAAACGTGCGATGCATGAGCAGTCCCACGATGGACAGACGGAAACCCAGCAGCCCGCAGGACCTGTCTGTCTCTCCCCCCCCCCCCCCCCGCTCTCTCTCTCTCTCTCTCTCTCTCTCTCTCTCTGGTTTGTTGAAAGTCCAGCTGAAATGTAAACTGAGATCAGTGAATCTCAACCTTTTTTCATTTCAGGGACCCCCGGTTTTATATGCATTAAGCCACGGACCCCCATTTGATATGATTTCTTATGTTATGAAGAAAAACTGATGACCCGGGCACTTAAACATTGAAAAGAGGAGAACAGGCTTCATTAATAGGGAATTTTAACTAATAAAGCACGTTCTACCTCTTTTAAATGTTTGAGTGACCGGGTCATCAGTTTGTCTTCGTGTTTGTATCCTGCTGGATCCAGAAGCACCACGGACACTTTTAATACCACTTGTTCCTCCGTGAGCACCCGGTCATTCTGCTTTCTTTGTACTGGGAGAGCTCGGAGAGTGTACAAAGGGAAACAAATGGACCCTTATTATGGGTCCATTTGGTTCTATTTGTACACTCAGAGCTAGACCCGCGGAATTCATTTGGACCCCTGGATTTCCCCAGACCCGACTTTGAGAAACATCACATACTCACATCCTCCAGCCAAGGGTGCATAAGAGCAACATTTTTAAGTTAGAGATTTATTTTGCTTTTCAAAAGTAATTAATTTCAACCAAATTAAAATGTGTGCTTCATTAAGTCAGTTTTTATCAAATCCAATACAAATCTAATCATCATTACAAATACAGCAATCAGTTTTTTTCTCAGCTCATGCTCTTTAAAACCTTTCTTTCATTTAATTACTGAACCAGGCATGACATTTTAAAAAGGTTACATTTCTCCTGCACTGTTTTCATAGGCTTATTATGTTTGATCTGTAAATGGCATTTAAACTTGCACTTATTACACCACGCAACGTGTTTGGCCATCCTTTAAAGATCAAGTTGGTCTTTCCTGGTGTATGTGCATGGAGGATATCATTGCTGTCGGGCAGAAACCTTTGACCTGGACTTTGACCACTTTTTCCATCCACATCAAATCTGTTCACCAAAAAGAGCTTGTAGATCCGCTATTTTTGGCTTATGTTCCCACCAGAATATGGACACTGGGGTTCAAGTGGTTAAGAATAATCCAATCTGTACGTTGTAAGAGAAAATCAATGGGAGGCAACGCATCTCTTTTTCAAATAAACCCTCCTCATGATCAATATTAGTGTAGATGCTCTCTACATCCACGGTGTCCAAGCAGTGGGAGTCTAAGGGAGTGAGACATAATTCCTATTGAGTACACCAGTGTTGTCTTCAACAAATTAAAAAAGTTTCCTAACACAAGGGCTTAATGAAGACATCATTACATTGTGGATGCCGGCTCAGTTAAAAGTGTCATTTCCAGCCAGGAGGATAATTACATCGGAATCCTTTTGTGTTTTCAGGAAATTAATCCAACTTGACTTAATGTCACACATCAATTAGCCACACACCGAGGGGTTTGAACAAGCAACCCCTGCCTCTCTAAGCTTTGTGGACCCAAGCCCACATCCTGTCAGTTTATACAAGTTGCACCACCCTCCTCCCTGGAGGGAGCAAGCTGAGTGACAACCCAAACACACCTTATGTATTCAGCAGAACCATTCTGCTGAGAGAAACATGACAGCAACCAGCTCCCAGGACGCACACACACAGTGGTGGAAAAAGTACTCAAATGTTTTACTTAAGTAAAAGTATCAATACTGCAATGAAGAAGTAAGCGACTCTGTTACAAGTAAAAGTCCGGAATTCAAAATTTGTAAAAGTGCAAAAGTATTAATATCAAAATGTACTTAAAGCACCAAAAGTAAAAGTTCTAAAATGTTTGAAAATAGCCGATCTGCAAGCTCACAACGTGTCGGGATGCGACGCGTTGTGAGCTTGTAGATCTTCTATTTTCAAATAGCCCATGTATAAAACAGGGCTAAAGTGGTTAATGTATGTTTTATAATGTACTAATTTAAATCTGCAAAGTAACTAGTAACTAAAGTTTTCAAATAATTGTAGTGGAGTAAAAGTACAATATTTGCCTCTGAGATGTAGTGGAGTAGAAGTAAAAGTATAGACAATTGGAAATACTCCAGTAAAGAAAAAGTACCTCAAAATTGTACACGCACGCACGCACACACGCACGCAGGCAGGCACGCAGGCACGCGCACACGCGCACACACGCACACACACACACACACACACACACACACACACACACACACACACACACACACACACACACACACACACACACACACACTGTGTACGTTTTTGATGTGTAACATGTGGTGAGAAGAGGGAGGGTGCAGGGGGTTTCCTAGCCGCTGGGTATCTCAAATTTCCCCGGCAGCAGAGATTCCCCGGCAGCAGGAGCATCAGGGAGTCTGTTTGAGCGGTGGAGTGGAGTGTAATGAGGAACAGCCTGCTGAGCGTGGAGTGGAGTGGAGTGGAGTGGAGTGGGATTCTCCCTCCTCACGTGCTCTGATCTCCAGATGATCTCCGGAAACTTGTGCCATCCACCAGGCTGACCAGCTGTCCTCTATTATAGCGTGCCAAAAATCCTGAAGGGGGCGTCAACAAGTGTCTTTTGGTAGCAGCGGACATCTTTGAGGGGTATAAACCAGGTTGACTTAACATTGCCCAAAACAAACATGTCTGCGCTACTATGCCACGCTCCCCCCGTGGTGACGACGCGCTGGCACGCTCTATAGACGAATCCACAGACGCGCTGCCTGTAGCTGCCTGTAGCTGCCTGTAGCTGCCTGTAGGCGGCCATTGCTGTGGTGTCGCGTCCGCGGAGCGTTGACACCGCAGCAATGGCTGCGCGCAGGGCAGCGCTCCGTGGATTTGTGTATAGACCCTCATCCCTCCATCGATCCATCTTCCAGACCGTTGTTTGTGTACGTTGTTTGTGACAGGCAGCCCAATACATACAAGTGACATTTTCCATGTTGTCCAGCTCATCTTGTACTGAGGAAAGACTACAGCACGACGGAGAGGTGACCAGGGCTGTGAAAAGTACTAAGACTATTTTGTTTTAACTTAAGTTAAAGTATCAATACCACCATGTGCGAATACTCTGTTACAGGTAAAAGTCCAGTATTCAAAATGTACTTGAGTAAAAATGCTAAAGTATTGGCATCAGAATATACTTAAAGGACCAAAAGTAAAAGTACCCATTACGCAGAATGTCCCATTTTGCAAGTTTTCAAAGGCATATAAATGTATAAAATGTATAAAATATAAAAAGTCGTCCTGTATATTCAAATAATTGTTAATATATTTGCCTCTGATTTGCAGTGGAGTAGAAATAAAAGAGTAGAAAGTACTCCAGTAAAGTAAAAAAAACGTAAATAAAAAGTTATTTTCCACCACTGCCACCATGCAGGTGGCAATGCAACTCATGAATAATGCATTGTCTTAGGGATAGTTCACCCCCAAAATGACTTGTTTTCTGTCGATTACTCATCCCATAGAGTCTTGAATTCATGGAGATTTGTATGTTTTTGTCAAGCCAATAATTTGAAAATAGAAAATAAGTACTTTTTTTTGGGTGAACTAACCCTCTAAGATACAAGTTTACTTAAAGTGATATTTCACTTTAAAACAATTCTGCTTGATTCAATATTTATATATTTCATATCAATTTGATACATCCATAAACACCAGTTGACTCCCGGTTGTGCCAAGACAGACCCATGGTAAATCCTGGATATTTACATAATACGCAAATAAGTAAGGGAGGCCAGACGCTGGGAGATGTGTCCTTTATTGTTACAGTATATCTCGTGTGCAGGTACATAAGAGTAGAACATATTTATTCTGCTCATCATGGCCATCTGACCAGCCATCAGCTGGGTGAAGCTGAAGCTTAATTTACCTCACGGGATTAGAAAAAGAAAAGATCTCAAAAAGGTTATTTCTGCCTTGGAGGTGTGCATGCCTGTGTTCAAAGAAGAACACTTTTCTTATAGTGTGAGAGTTTCTTAATGTGTGAGAGTTGGCAATTCATTAACAGAAGCAGAATGGGGATCAGAAGGTTACAATAATGAGTTATTATTTGGCCAAAAAATATGCATATACTGTAGCTGTATTAAAATTTGCACGTACACATGTGCGCGCGCGCACACACCCACACACCCACACACACACACACACACACACACACACACACTACCCAAGTCCTTACTTTGTATTCGCTCGCAGGGCTTGACAACCAATTTTACAATTCTCTCTAAAGCAGTGGTTTTCAACCTTTTTAGGCTACGACCCCCCAAAATAATCATAATTCAACTGGGGACCCCCCCCAACTGGGGACCCCCAACCCCCCGCCCCACACCCTGACAAGCACATGGAATTGTAGGTATTACATCTAGTTTGACTCAGTTCCACAGATAAATATTGTGAAAATAGCAGATCTACAAGCTCGCGCCTCGCACTGCGAGTTGTTGTGAGCATTACTGTAGATCAGCTATTTTCACAATGTTTGCCTCTTTCTTATATTATTTTACAATTTGGCCAATGTTCACCAATTGTATAGTTTGTTAATTACTCTTGTTGCTGTAGTGGTAATTTTTCTCTTTTTTTAGGTATTAAAATGGTCTTAAAAGTCCTTAAACTGTCATCTGGGGACCCCCCAAAATAATGTACCTACCCACAGGTTGAGAACCACTGCTCTAAAGGTCCTTTAAGTCATTCTGGTTAAGGGACTCTCCACCAAATTACCTAAAAACAAAGTGGGTTTTGCATCACTACCCATGTCTTCATGATGTCCATAGCATTTGTGTTTTTGTAGCAAAGGCATAAGGACATTAGAATGGAAGGTCTGGTTAAAAAGTGCATGCAAATCCCTCCATTTGCATTGTTCTGATTTACCCCACCCAAGCACGGCAACATGACCGTTTTGAATGACAAATGTTTGAATGATGTTTGCCCTCCTTCAGGGCACGCACTGACATTTTGCACCTTAATCCCATGTACAACGCACTGATCTTAAAGGGATATTTCACTTTTTTTGAAAGTAGGTCATTTTATCGTCTACTCAGGCTTTTGTGAGACAGTTTTTAAGTTGCTTGATTCAGTATTTAGATATTTGATATTAATTGTATCAGACACGCCCCCTTCCTATACAAACCCATTGTAACTTCCAACCCCATTACGCACCTTACATCTTATCTCAGGTACCAGGTGTAAATATGTAGATAATTTGTTACTTGCTTTTTGTTTTTGGCGTTTGAAAATTCAGATTGAGAAACTGCTGTTTCCTCCAGGCATTGTGTCCAATGTTGTCCTGTTTATTGTGTTGTATTGTTTATTTTAGTATTTTGTTACTGAGGTTCAACACTGTTGTTTTAAATGTGCTCTATACATAAAGTGGATTGGATTGGATTGGATAAAATGACCCAATTTAAAAAAAAAAGTGAAATATCCCTTTAACTAACGTCCATAAGTATATCATGCACAATCTGCTGCTACAGTATGCTCACGCACCTTACATCTTATCTCAGGTAGCATGTGTAAATATGTAGATAATTTGTTACTTGCTTTTTGTTTTCTCTTGTTTGATCTCCTTTCCCCCCCTCTTCCCTTTCTTTCTTCTATGGAAATAACGATAGGCCTACGATGGGAACTATGCACAACAACAAATTTAACCCACTTCTTTACTTCTGTAAACTTGTGACGAGACAATAAAGCTGATTCTGATTCAGAGAGCAAACCAGTCATCCTTAGCAGAGTTTTAGATCATTTCTCTAAGATGGCCTACTTTGTCCCTTGATCATGATCTACCATGTCTTCCTGTTGCCTCTGGACATTGTCAGGGCAACCCATGCAATTGTGATTGTCATCACGTTTCTGGAAGGCCTTCTGTTCACATTGAGAGCATCTGGCAGCCTCTGGTCAGGTTTTCATCCCCAGTCCAATGGCGCCGATGGAGCGTCTGAATCTGGAGGTCACACTTGCCTGGTTTGTCAGACAATCCCACACAATTTGCATTGACTTTGTATGTAATCGCGCCGCTCAAACAAACAAAAAATATCTTCAGGTCTGAACACACCTTAAGAAAGGCATTACAGCACAAGGCCTTGTCTTGCTGACATCTGGCGACCAAGCCAATTCTAATCGCTCCATTTGAATTATGCTGATTTACCCAACCCAAGCATGGGGTCAGGACAGTTTTGAATGATTCTGTTTTGAATGGCAAACTTTTGGATGACAATGTGAGTGAATAATAAGCAGAATGTAGTCAAATTACTTTTACTCCTTTACATTTGGGACATACTGTATCTAAAGGAGTAAAAGTAACATTCACAAATATACTTGAGTAAAAAGCACGTTGCATTAAAACTACTGTTACAATTGGCCCATATCTAAAGGAGTAAAAGTAACCTTCACAAATATACTTGACTAAAATGTTGCATTTCAACTACTGTTACAAGTACAATACATTCCAAAGTAAATGTACTGTAAGTAATTATTACCCACCTCTGGTATCAAGGTACATGTAGGTGGGTGTGTCCAGGTAAGTAGCTGTCATAAGAACAGTGTGACAGCCTGCTCCTCACCAGACAACTAACCACATCTTTATCCTGCTCTGTGAGTCCTGCTTTACTCAGACAACCACCCGGGCTTATAGAGATTGCACTACAGCTGCCTGCATTCAACACTGTTTGATCCCACATCATACCTGCTACTTTCTATTGACTGATTGAGGAGGTCATCAGCAAACAAACAAACAAACCAACCAAGACACACAGAGGACTCATCTAGACATTATAACAACTGAACTGAAGAAACAATTTGTGAAAATGGTGAAGAGGAGCCCATTTAAGACCCCCCTCTCCCTCTCCCTCCTCCTCATCATCATTGCTCCTCTTCAGTTGGAGGCGTCTGTCTCGATGAAAACATTTCACTATGTACGCGAGAAGAAAAGCTGGCCTGACGCTCAACAGCACTGCAAGGAGAAGTTCACTGCCTTGGCTTCTGTTAGGGGTCAGAGAGAAGACCTGGTGACTGAGTTGGTGAAGGGTAAAGCCAAAAGTGTGTGGATCGGTCTGCACAGAGACCCTGGGGACGCTTCTGTCTGGAGGTGGACAGGCGAAAGGTTAGTGTTGTTCTCAACCTATGTCAACCTGGTGTCCCTATTTTAGGCATGCCATTACAGGCGAAATGTTCTAAAACTTTCCTAAATCTTCTAAATGAGTCTAGGATTTTCCAAAATGTTTAGGAAAATCAAACGGTCTCAAAGATGTTCAAAGTAGTTTTTTAAGAGCAAAACAAGCTTATGCATTGTGAATTTCTACTATTTTTGAAAATCTTTGAAAGTATAAAATAGGTCAAGTGGTGAAAGCTAGTTGTCGTGAAACAGTTCTAGAAACTCATGCAAGTATTTGTAATGAAGTAACCTGGCTCATAACACCACAAAATAACATAGCCAAGACTGACACTCCTGAATGCAAGGCGGAACAGTCATGTAAGCTTGGTTAGCCAGCCTACTGATTACTGTTTTTATTTTCAACAGAGGCGATGCTTCAAGTGACACAAACTGGGCAAAGGGAGAGCCTGAAATGAGGAACTGTACCCGTCTCCGTAATAAAATGTGGTACAATGATAAATGTTCTCTTACTGTTCACTCCTACTGCTCTAATGGGGAACGTGTCCATCATGAGCAGAGAAGTATGTCCTGGCTTGATGCCCAGGAGAACTGTAAGAAGAAGTCCATGGTCTTAGCCACTGTCACACAGAGCAACAATAAGATTATCACTCATGGTTGGATTGGTCTGCATATGCCCCCTAGGACATCTGGAAGAGACACATCTACAGACATCTGGCAGTGGACTGGACAGGACTCAGACTATAGGAATTGGGCTCCGGGAAAGCCGGACCTTGAGAACTGTGGCGTACTTAACATTGACATTAACACGTGGTACAGTTCACCTTGCTCTGATAAACTTCCATTCATCTGCGTCGTTGACAACCTGATCCTGGTGAAGGAGAACAAGACATGGGAGGAGGCTCTGGATCACTGCAGGGCCATCGGCAGCGTCGACCCCACCCAACATAATCATTACCGTGACCACCAGTATGACCTGGTGAGCCTGCAGTCTGAGGACGACCACCGCTACGCCAGGGACAAGATCCAGGAGGCCACGACCAATGAGGTTTGAGGATGTGGGTTGAGGGATCACGTTGTGGGTATAGAGAGGGTTGTTTTTCCAAAATACTGAATAACAGCATAACTGTCTTATGTTGGATTGCAAACGCTAAGTCAAATCCCTTGTACTGTACCTCCTAAACCTAAAGATAACTCAAACCTGGTAACCTTAACACCAATCCTCGGCAATTAAGTATTTCTCATTCTGAATCTAAAATTATGTTTTATTAACCCTTTAAGACCGGGAAAGCATAATTTGTGTCATTTTAAGATTCCTTTGGCTATTCAAAATTAGCAGATCTACAAGCTCATAGCGCAGCGCTATGAGGTTGTAGATCTGCTATTTTTTTGCAAAATCCTGAAAATGTGTGCAAATATTGGAGTATATTTTTTTAAAGCGAACATTTGCAAAATATTTAGTTCCAGGAACCCAAAGATGAGATACAAAATTATATATATATTTTTTTACAATTTGCACAAATGTTCATGATTTTTCAAAAATAGCAGATATACAAGCTCATTCACAGCTTGCATATCTGCTATTTTTGAATAGCCCAAAGAAATCTAAAATGACATGAGATGCGTCCCCGGATTGAATGGGTTAAACAATTTAAGGTTGTCATAGGAACGGGCCAGCATAATAACAGCCATGGGGAAATGGCAGCCAGGTTGACTAAATCTATAATGTTTGACCTCCTGTTTTTGTGGCATTTCTAAGCCAATAATTTGATGACCAGCGGAAAGATGCTAATGATTCGTCTCCTACCAGAGCTGCCACTGGTCATCAAATTATAGGCTTAGGAATGCAACAAAAACTAAAAACTCCCAGTGAATTCAATGGGGTGTGTAATTGATGGGGGGAAAAAGTCATTTTGGGAGTGAACTATCCTTTTCAGGTGAATTTCTTGTACCCCTAACACCCTAATATTAACACTAATCCTAACCCTATCGGTAACTTTAACACTAACAGCAATCTTGGCAATAAAGTTTGTCATATCATAGGAACAAGCCAACATAAGCTTGGAAAATAATAGTACAGTAGACTAATCTGAGTCCTAATTAAAGCACAGTAACACTTGAGGGAAGATGTTTGACCTCCTTTGCTCTACATGTTGTCCCCAGGTGTGGACAGCTCTGCGTTTCCTGGCGAGTGAGTGGCTCTGGGTGGACGGGGAACCACAGCGGTACCAGAACCTGCCACTCTGTCCGGCCTGGGGGAGGCGCTGTGGAACCCTACCCAAAGACCACACCACCCAGTGGGAGACCAGGGACTGCGTGGAGAGAAGGAACTTCCTCTGCATCAAAGCCCCAGCAAAATAGACAGGCCTCTAGTAACCCAGGCATAGCTGGAATTTGAGGTCATTTTTACAGTATATAGAATGCTACTAGTACTATATTGGTTAAATACTCTGTTACAAGTAAAAGTCAGAAATTCAGAATTTACTTAGTAAAAGTACAAAAATATTGGTATCAAAATGGACTTAAAGTACCAAAGTAGAAAGTACTCATTATGTAAGATGTCCCATTTCACAAGTTTTCAAATGTCTAAAAAACTTTTGAAAATAGCAGATCTAAATCGGCTATTTTCAAATGGCCGAAATGTGTATAGGGCTGAAGTTGTTAACGTATCTTTTTTAATAATAATCACATCTACAAAGTAGGCCCTAACTAGTAACTAAAGTTTTCAAATAATTGTAGTGGTGTAAAAGTATAATATTTGCCTCTGAGGTGTAGTGGAGTAGAAGTAAAAGTACTGCAAATTGGAAATACTCCAGTAAAGTAACAAATACCTTAAAGGCGTAGTGAAATGAAAAATATGTTTTTCTCACTTTTAGAGCATATCCGTGGTCATCATATGGGCATACCTAACAATAGATGCAAAAAAATAATTAAAAAAAAACATTTTTGTGTATTTTTATATCTAAAGTCCCTAAAATGCAAATCTTAATTACTTCCTGTAAACGAAAATGTGCTGCGTGATGACATAACGCAGCCTTCATGAATATAAATGAATCTTGATTACATGCACCTGTTTGATTCCCATAGCTGCACGTCCTTCAAACACAGCTGATTTTTATTACAGAGATACTCCGTTTTGAATCTCATTGAAGATGAGTGTATTACTCATTTTAAACTTCATCTGCACACTAAAATATGTATCTGAAAACATTATAGGTTAGAAATAAGCCAGGTAGTAGCAAACGTGCTTCACTGGCCAAACACTAGCCGTGTTGCGCACGGCTGAAGTGATTGAGATCCAACGTCCCATAGCCTGAAGGGATGGGACCTTCTGATTGGTTTAGAGTCGGTTGAGCCGACGTTTCAGACTGAACCTTCAAAATAAAATGACCGAAAATGTCACTGCAGTGCGTCTTTAAAATTGCACTCAAGTACAGTACTTGAGTAAATGTACTTAGTTACTTTACACCGCTGGGAATGACTACAAATCAAAAACTCTATGTCTAGGAATTGCAACTGCAGAACCAGCGCTGCCTCTTATTGGGGGTCTTTTGACCCGTAAACACCTGTCCATAAACTGTGCTTTCTGTATGACTATAAGCCATGTAAATGAGTAAATCCACAATCTCCTGGCTTCCTTGTCTTCATTTATTGTATAAAGTGTAGATGTGCTGTGCCTCTAGTGGTTCTAGCACCCACACAGGGGTTGAGTGACTATAATTTGTCTATGTTCTCAGTGTTGTTTGTCTGTGGGGGTCGGGGTGCCCGTAACAGCGGAATGCTTATCAGAATTCGTTAAAATAATGATCATGTTTATTTGGTAAAAAAAAAAAAAGAAGATGCATAATGCGGTTTTTTTTTTTTTTCAATGTTATTGTATTCACCTTAATGAGCTTCAACATGACTAAACATATTGTCATATATTAGGTTTTGATTGATTGAAAGAAGAATGTATTAGGCAAAAAGAATGTAAAACATCACAATTACATCAACAATACTTTATAACACGTTTGGTTTGATCTGACAGCAAACACTTCAACATGAGTCATAAATAAATAAATACATAAATAAATAAATAAAAAAAGAAAGAAAGAAACAGAAAGAATGAAAGAAAGTCAGATTTGAACACAGGGGTCTTGTCAACTCACAGGGATGAGTCACTGCATTGAACAGGCTTGTACCACCGGCAAATTGGACTTCCCCATGGCTGGTAGACTGCAGGAAAAGGTTTCACCAGTTCTGGGTGAAATCCCATGGATTTAGGCGCACACATGAGAAGAGGCAGAGAGAGGGGCTTTTAGAGATCGCAGAATCCCCAGGGCTCTGCCAGAGGATTTCTTGTACCAGAGATACAGATTTAATGTGAAGGGATTATTGCATCCTCTACAGCCACACATTAAATCCCACTCATATACAGTAGAAACCATGCAATCACTGTCTGGCAAACTGTGTTTATTGCCTCGTGATATTTAATGAATGGTAGATTACTCACATGTTTTACTTACTGATATGTAAAAGTAAAAGTAGCCCTATTCAAAATGTTATTTGAGTAGAAGTACAAAGTATTGGCATCAAATTGTGTAATATGTAAATTACCAAAGTAAAGTTATACTCTGCCCGTGACATCGAGTCCCTCTCCTCTGACTGTGCTCCTGAAAGTGCTAGTGTAGGTGGCTTCTGTTAATCTTCGCTGGGAAAAAAAACAGATCTTGGTGTCCTTGTCATCGTGTCCGATGGTGTGGTTCAAGCAAAAAGCAATTTCACGGTTTTGCGTGACACAAATGCAACAAATGTCACTGTTTATTATTGTCTCTGCCAGGCCGAAGGCATGGCGAGAGAGTATGTTTTACCCTCCGTCCGTCCGTCCGTCCGTCCGTCAGTCTGTGACCAGCTAATTTCCGCCACCGTTGGCCCGGTCGCTGTGAAACTGCTCACACACACTCCCTGGATGCCACAGCAGAACCTCTGCCCCACATTTTTCAGATGAGCCTGTCATAGCGCCACCATGAAGCAGACTTTTGCAAAACACATTTTTTGCTATTACTCCTACAGATTTTGTCCAAAAAACATGCAAATCGGTACACAGTATCTCTATAGTCATGTGATCAACACGGATCTGTCTGATTTTCCATATTCCATCCTGATTGGCTAAAATTGGCTTCCAAAGTTTGCAGGATTGGTTCATTTTGAACAAAATGCCTCAAATCATGAACGCAGTGTGCGATTTCCATGAAATTTTCCACAGACATTCCCACTTGGCCCAGGAAGAAATGCCACCCTTTTCACATTGGCCTGTTATAGCGCCACCAGCAGGTCTAATTTAGCAAACCACATTTTTTGAACAAAATGCCTCAAATCATGAATGCAGTGTCTGATTGTCGTGCAAGGCCTAAGAAGAAATGCCACCCTTTTCACATTGGCCTATTATAGCGCCACCAGGAGGCCACAATAATCTACCTGACCTGGCGGAGACTTGTTTCATTTTGCAACCAAAGCACTTGGATTTTGCCATCTCAGGTATTACTGAAGAGCACAAACTAACTTTGAGAACGCTTATTGTGTATATCTATTGTCATTAAACGGAAATGTGTCTTTCAGACTTTTCATATTCCATCCTGATTGGCTAAAAATGGCTTCCAGCGTTTGCAGGAGTGTCCTGTTTTGAACAAAATGCCTCAAATCATGAACACATTATGCAGTTTCCATGAGATTTTGCAGGCACATTCCCACTAGGCCGAGGAAGAAATGCCATTTGAATTTTCAAATCAGCCTCATGGTGGCGCTAAAACAGGCCGAATCGTGTTTTTATCTATAAATGCACCGATCTGTGTAAAACTTTGTATGCGCACTCCCTAAAGGTCATTGGCCTGCATTTTTCCTTTTATAGCGCCACCAGGAGGCCGACTTATGTAAAACTCTTTTTTTCCCGATTTTATCCAAATTTCACGCAAATCGGTACACATGATCTCTAAAGTCATGTGATCAAGACGGATCTGTTTGATTTTTCTGATTACATCCTGATTGGCTGAGATTCACATCCAAAGTTTGCAGTAGTGGCTTGTTTTGAACAAAATCATGCCGCAAATCATGAACAAAGCGTCCGATTGAGGATAAACTTTGCATGCAAATTCACACTATGTTGAGGAACAAATGCCACCCTTTTAACATTGACCTGTTATAGTGCCACCAGCAGGTCTAATTTAGCAAAACATATTTTTGGAACAAAATGCCTCAAATCATTAATGCAGAGTACGATTGCCATGCAAGGCCTAAGAAGAAATGGCACCCTTTTCACATTTAGCGCCACTAGGAGGCCACAATAACCTACCTGACCTAGCGGAAAGCACTTTTTCTAGTTTGTTCTGTGTTTTGTTTTTGGCCTAAAACTATTTCCCAGACATCGTGATAAGTGATGTCCAGCGTTGTCAAATCAATCATCTTCTCACTGAAGACTGAAGAAATCATTCAAAATGTGCTTTTCATTGACTCATTTCAGGTATGTTGGAACACATCGACATGTTCTTGATCTTCTTCGGGCAAGAAATTAAACTTTTAAATGAAAAATGTGGCTCGTCATTGATTAAAATGTAGCAGCGTCATGTGATTAGTGTGAACGCCCGCCTGCCACCCCCCCCCCCCCCCCCCCCCAAATTACCAGGTTCATGCCCGGATTTACAGAGGCCTATGTCTAAAAACATATTGAATGCAAATTATCTCTCTCACACACACTAACTAACAGCCACAAAATAACAGCCACAACACTACACTACCAACATAGTCGTAGATTCAACGTCGGCGTTTGATTCCACAACCTGAAAAAAAATACCTGGGAAAAAAGCAGCAGAGCAACATCTTTAACCACATCAGCACGCATACGACACAATCAACACCAACACCACAAGCAGCATCCAACAAACTGCAGCATGAAGCAGCTGCAGCATCCAGCAAAGGAAAAGGAAAAGAGGTTCCTACTTAGAGTCGTCTTCAGAGGAAACACCCGGCTGGCCGAGGTCTTCGTTGGAGGCCGACGGCGGAGACCACCGAAGACACATACACACTGTCGTGGAATTCTGCATCAATGAAGACACATCATACACACTGTCGTGGAATTTTGCGTCAATCAGCAATCAATCCACGGTGGAGACCACCGAAGACCAGGGCCGTTGGCGCGGAGGAATCCCCCATGCAAACAAATCCATGGATAGAGAGAGATCTCCATCTCTAAGGGCATCCTCGGGTTGAGCCTTTCAACGGCACAGTCTGTCTCCACTCTAAGAAAGAAAGAAAGAAAGAAAGAAGGACAAACAAACATTAATTAAAGTGAGCAAATCTATAAGCTCGGCACATGAGCTTGTAGATCTGCTATTTCTTGAAATATCATAGAAAAATCATTCTGAAATGTACAGGGAGCCAGTGAATTGAGGCAATATGTTTACTGTATACGTATACTGTATCCTGTCACAACTGTCACAATAATCGTATCGCAGAGATTTTAATTTATCGTGAAATTGTCCTCCGTCATACACTAGGATGAATAAGCTTTTGTTAGGATGCAAATTCAGGACCACTTAAACGCTCTATACTTGATAAAAACTGACCTGTAAAGAGCGCATTTGGTATGCTCTTCTTTCACTCTACACAAATCGAATCGCCAAAAATAGCAAATCTACAAGCTCACAACGCGCTGTGAGCTTGTAGATCGGCTATTTTTGCTGAACGTTCCCCCCAGAATAGGGATGCTGGGGGTTCAAGTGGTTAACAAAAGTGGCATTAAGGCTTAAGCTTTTGATCATCTTGGAGAGCTGACAGATATTCAAGCACAGTGCCACTAGGGGGCATCAACAAAGTATAGGCTACGCAACATCATTTGTATTTTCAATTGCTTCTAAAAGCAGATGAGATATTGACAAAAAAAACGCCATTTAGATTCATCAAAATATTTTCAACATTGCATTTTTACATTTTCTTAAAGGTAGGGTAAGTGATATTTTTGGGTTGAAAAAGTGTTTTGTTAAAAGGCTAAAGCACTACAGTATATTCTGATAGTGTGTTTGTTCAGTAACAGGAGTCTCCCAGTCTCTCCAGCTCTTTAATAAACAGAACATACATTTTATTTCAGGTAGGTGACAAAGTTTCAGCCAATCAGGAGATAGTGCCCATTTATTTAATTTGTATAGTGTTCCAGTTCCAATTGTGTCTGCTCATTTCTTTGTGTCATCACTTCCAATTTCACTTGTTTAATCTGTATCCTGTCTGAGTTCTCTATCCTGATTGGATAAAATTGGTATCTTGACCTGAAAATTCATTTTCTGTAGAGCTGGAGAGACATGGAGACTCCTGTTACTGAACAAACCCTCTAAAGCAATGATTACTATCAGAATATAGAGCTATCTAACACTTATTTTAACCAAAGAAAATCACTTACCCCACCTTTAAACGTTTGTATTACTGTAAATTATGCCATACTACTGCCATAAAAGTAGAACAGCAGTTACACAATACAATGATAATGCCTAGATTGAGCATTGAGTAGTAGAACAATGGTTTCCAAACTGGGGGTCGGGACCCAAATTATTTTGGGGGTCGCCAGATGATTAGCTTATTGTGTAACATTATTTTCTCACTCAACAGTAAACAAACCAACATACAGTATAAGTGAATACAGGATATTTGAACATTTTCGAAAGTTACAATTTAAGGACTTTTAAGACCTTTTTAATACCTCTAAAATGACAAATAAAAATAAACTAATAAACCACTACTGCGTCAGAAGTAGCCAACTACACTATAAAAAATGGTCAAACATTGACTAAATTGTCAAATATTACAAGAAAGGCAACATTTTTTTAAATAGCCGATCTACAAGCTCACAACACCTTGCAGTGCGAAGCGTTGTGAGCTTATAGTTGGGGCCTTGTAGCATGTGTTGGGGCCCCGAACCTAAGCTTTTCTTGGAGCCTAATCTTTTAGACCCCAAACCCAAACTTTTAATATATATATATATGTTTTAAACCGAACATTTTTAACTCAAATCTTTTGCTTCTGGGGGATCCTACAAATGTATTCTAAATCCTAACAATTTTTTTTTTAAACGTATCCTGCTATAATATCAGTGGTTCTCAAACTTTTCTCATGTCAAAGGACCCCCACAATGATATGTACTTGCCACCTGGCCATCAGTGCCCCATTATAACTTTCTGATTTTACTGTGTGTGCTGCTACTGTACCTCCAGCTGCTCGTCCAGCAGTAGTTGCATCACCAGTGTGCGGATGCGGCAGCACTTCGGCGGGCAGACTGAGGAGGGTGTGAACACGTTGTAGAACACCATGATCTGCACGTAGGTCAGCACGGGGTAGCGGGCGTGCCACGACCTGTTGCTCGCCATCTAGAGAGAGCAGAGAGGGGGTTTTATGTGTTATTGCACCTTTATTTAACCCATTAAAACTGGGAACGCATCTGTGTAACCACTTAAACCATCAAATATTGTACTACAATTATTTGAAATCTTTAGTTACTTGTAACTTTGTAGATATACATCATTACATTATAAAACATGCATTAACCACTTTAGCCCCATTTTATACCTAGGCTATTTGAAAATAGCAGATCTACAAGCTCGCGACGCGTTGTGAGCTTGTAGATCTGCTATTTTCTAACATTTTAGTACTTTTATTTGTGGTACTTTAAGTATATTTTGATACCAAATACGTTTGTACTTTTACTTAAGTACATTTGGAATTCCAGACTTTGAGTACTTTTTCCACTATTATGTGTAAATTTTGGGGTCCTAGACATGAAAAAGTTTCAGAACCACTGAGCTAAGCCATTGGTTCTCATAGTGGGGTCCGTTGACCCCCAGGGGTCCTTGAGGGAGTTCTAGGGGGTCCCCAGCTACATGATGGATAGTTTACCAAATGGGACTCTTATGGGTCTGCAACTCTTGAGGGTGTACAAATGGAACCGGGTCCATTTGGTTCCATTTTGTACACTCTCAAATTAACATTGACTTTACAATATAAATTACGGTCCCAGAGATAGAAATTTCATTAAATGGGGGTCCGTAGCCTAAATGCATGTCAAACTAGGGGGTCCTTGAAATTAAAATGGTTGAGAATCACTGCTAGAGCTGTAAACAATCTTCTCTTATGGGGGTCTGGCATATCTTTTCAAATGAGTGTCCGCGGGCTAATAATCAATGTCAATTTGGGGGTCCTTGACATGGAAAGGTTGACACTAAGCTAACACACACCTGCAGTAAAACTCACCTGTTGATGGATGGAGAGATAATTCACTTCTCTTTCCTCAGTCTGCTCACATAGTGTGTTTTAGCAGCTTTTTTTTTCACCAGCCTGGTAAGCACTGACACTCGACGTCTATGTCGAGTAAAGTTATATTATGAGTTGTTTATTTCACTATAAGAGTCTTTTATTACTTCCAAACAAGCAGCGCTTGTTAACAAACCGTCGTCGTGTTAGCTGGTGTGTGTGTGTGGGTGTGGGTGTGTGTGTGTGGGTGTGTATATGCTTTGATGTCACCGCAAAGGACGGCAAGATCTAAGGAGCTCCTAATACCCGTGTTGCCATGTCTGCTTATAAATAAGCATTTTATTTATTTATTTTTTAAATTGTAGTCACTTCATTGGGCTTGCTTTCTAATGTTTTTTCAACCAGTGGTTCCCACATTTCTTTCATGTCAAGGACCCCCAGATTAATATGTATTTGTCGCAGACCCACATCTGAAAATATGTGGTGCCAGGGACCCCCATACAAGATTTGTGTTGATAAAATGTTTTGTTTTTTTTAAACTGAATATTTTACTTTTTTTCCAAATATTTTTTGAAAATAGCAGATCTACAAGCTCACAACGTGTCATGATGTGACACGTTGTGAGCTTGTTGATCTGCTATTTTCAAACAGCCGATGTAAAAGTGGAAAAGAATTAGCCTAGTTGCTTCTTTTGGGCTTGTTTTTATCGACACAGCCGCTTGTTTCTTTTGCAAAATCTGGCAACTGATAACCTGCATTACACCAAGGTATATAAAAAGAAGGTACGAACATCTACGTCATGAGAGTCAATGAGAGCCAACGAGAGCCAGGTGGACCAGCTTAGAACAAACGTACTTTGGGCTTATTATTTTTGCTTGTAAAATTTGGTTGTGTGGGTTGTGGTTTCTTGGGCTTAGTTGCTCATTTGGGCTTGCTTCACAATTTTAAATTTAAATTATTTTAACCAGTGGTTCTCAAATATTTGTCATGGACCCCAAAATTATGTATTTGTCCCCTAACAACCATCTGAAAATGTTTTGTGCCAGGGAGCCCCGTACTAGATTTGTGTTGTTAGAATGTTTAAAAAATGATTTACATTTTTTATTATATTCTATACTAATAACTACCCTTTTTTGCGGTTTTCAAATATGTGTTTACACAGAATCAAATGTTTTATGGTCATGATTCACCAGGAGTCTGGGTGGCTTGGTTCCAGGCTTAAAATAATGTATATAAATACATATTTTTCGGAAACCTCTATGGGCAGAATGAATGGGCTTTCTATATGTGGAACCACAAAATGGGGCCTCTCAATGACCACAGCTAATCAAATCAAATCAAATCAAACTTTATTTATATAGCACATTTAAAAACGACTGTCGCCGACCAAAGTGCTGTACAGGTCAACAAAACAAGAACAACAAGTACACAATACAGTTCAAAGTACAATTACATCATGAGCAATTACAACAAATCCAAGTTAAAGCTTAATTTTGGTTAAAAGCCAGGTCAAAAAAGTAAGTCTTGAGTAAGGACTTAAAAACCCCAATGGAATGGGCGGATCTAATAACAAGGGGTAGATCGTTCCAGAGCCTGGGGGCAGCCACGGCGAAAGCGCGGTCGCCCCTGGTTCTAAGTTTAGCAGTTACTGTGGGAGTCATTAAAGAGAGGTGAGTTGACCTTAGGGCTGTGGTGTTCCACAAGCTCCGTTAAATAAAGGGGGGCCATCCCATTGAGGGATTTAAAAGCAGTTCTTAAGATTTTAAAATCAATTCTAAATTTGACGGGGAGCCAGTGGAGAGAGGCCAGGACTGGGGATATATGATCACGTTTTTTGGTGCCTGTGAGGAGGCGCGCAGCAGCATTCTGAACTAGCTGCAGGCGCCTGAGCAGCGATTGATCGATACCAGAATAAAGTGCATTGCAATAATCCAGCCTAGATGAAATAAAGGCGTGGATGAGCAGTTTGGCTGGGAGAAATGCTTTCACCTTGGCAATTAAACGAAGTTGGAAAAAGCTGGATTTGATAACGGAACCAATTTGTTTATCAAATTTAAAAGAACTATCAAAAATGATACCGAGGTTTTTTACAGAGGGGCGGATGTTGGGGGAGAGGGTACCAAGGGAAAGGGAGGCGGAGGAAGTGGTATTGCCAAAGATGATAACTTCGGTTTTGCTATCATTCAGGTGAAGGAAATTTGTGGCCATCCAGATTTTTATGTCTTGTAAACAGTCGAGCAATGGTTGGAGTGGTTGGTTGCAATTTTTGACTGAGAGTGGCCAATGAGAGCCAGGTGGACCAGCTTAGAACAAACGTACTTTGGGCTTATTTTTGCTTTGCTTTGCTAATGGATATTTTGTGTGTGGTACATATTTGACTTTTTTTTTCATTCATAGTTGTGTTCACTCTTGTGTTTCAGGTATTAAACAGGTGTGCAGTTACGTTGACATTTTAATACACCTGAATGAAAGAAGGAAACAGAATGTACATGGCAACACGGCCCGTTCTAGACCACACAAAACCCACCGTGGTGTGGCTGGATGTGGCGCTCAACGCCATTTTAGACGTGGTAAGTGAACGTTGTGTTTTCAAGGCATTAATTCTACCCAATTGACACGGGACAATGAAGACAGAACAAAGTGATGGCAGAGAGAGTAAATGCCACACGTATCACCTGGTACAGCCTGATGCAGATGCAGTTATGTGACTATAAGTGTCCTATCCGTCCTGTCTGTATAAGTGTCCTATCCGTCCTGTCTGTATAAGTGTCCTATCCGTCCTGTCTGTATAAGTGTCCTATCCGTCCTGTCTGTATAAGTGTCCTATCCGTCCTGTCTATGTAAGTGTCCTATCCGTCCTGTCTGTGTAAGTGTCCTATCCAATTGTTACAGTATCCGCCATTTCGTGATTATTCCTGTCTTACCTCACTTTGAAATAGGCACAGACTCTTTCAAAGTGACACATGTATTTATAGGCCGCTATACGTCACTAGCCAATCAGATCACACTATTTCACCGTATTGTCACGTGTCACGTGAGGCTTGACCAATGTTAGTCCCAGTTTCAGAAAGTGAAAACAAACTCTCCTGGCGGAGACAATAATACCTGACATTATTTTAGGGCTTTTCTAAGTAGCCCACTCAAAGTCCCTTTAATTAACAAATTAAGCCATAACCCCTCTGATGATATTTTATGTTACTACTACAAATTTGGTCCAAACATCATGCAAATCGGTACACATTATTTCCATAGTCAAGTGATCAACAAGGTTGCGTCCGATTTTTCAAATTCCATCCTGCTTGGCGAATTCCGAACATTGCTGGCCCTCAATAACCTTCCTGACCTGGCGGAGACCTGTGCTGCGAGGAGCACTTTTTCTAGTTTATTATGTTTTTATGTTTTTTACCCCTTTCACCTTTGACCATGAAAGTGAAATGATACCTCTACCTAACCTCTGAAGAGGAAAAGCAATTCTTATCCTGGGCTACTCAGGATAACTACAGAAAAATGTCAAAGCTACTGCCCTTTACATCAAAACCATTTAAAAGATGTATCTGCAAGCCACTTCACTGTAGTAGTACTTGAGAGTGAGAATCCATGATTTTAAAATTCATGGATCTTAGCAAAGTTAAGTCTGTGCAGATGTTTTTTAAAGGAACTATTTACTTCCAAGGAACCTTCAAACAATGTTTAAGGATAGAGAAGGAAGGTCTGACCTAAGAAGGAAGGAAGATTTACATCAGCCTGCCAGCATGTCCGTAGGCCTACTACTAAAAAGAATATGTGCATTTCAATCTGCAGACTGAGTACAAAAGGTGCTATTACTGTAAGTATAATCTCTCAAGAACAGATTCCGACCTGCGGTGGAATCTGTCGGAGCGGTTCGTCCTAACCAGTGCTCATTGGATACAAGTGGGCGTGCCTTCAGATCAGGAAGTGGGCCGCGCTTTACCCAATCAAATGTAGTGGGCGGGATTCACGTGTCCATCCACCATGATCCACCCTCCCCCCCTCGAAACTAGCCGAAACTAATTTAACAATAGCGTCCTCGGAGCGGACAAAACCACGGAAAGATATTCACATTTTAAATTACTCTTTCATCATAGAAACAAGTGGGCTTATAACCAAAACCATCCATGTTCTCTGGGAGAAGTGGTGTTAGTGTTCCGTGTAGAAATATTGTTAGTGGGAATGAAAACATGGTCGCACCAACCGGAAGTGATGCGCTATAGGCAGACATGAAACCGGTGTTTCCCTGCGCACTAGGCTTCCATTTGCCTCCGGCCAGACCCCACAGACAATGATCACAAACAGCAGAGGTCGCTGTTTTTCATTTTCTGTGGGGTCTGGCTAGCGAGACTACTGTAAGTAAAAAAAAAAGTATTGACTGACATTTCGATGTTATTGCATCTTCCTCGGCCCAGAGTCATAAATGGCAGCAGCTAGGCAGGCATATACAGAGGTAGCGAGGGCAGTGCTCTCAATAAGTCGATGGTAGTTGGCTCTCTGTAATAAGGTAAACACCCTGTTCTGCACGTGGCAGTCTCTGGAATGCGTCAATCGATTATGATTAACACTAGGCAGGCTCTGGACATATGAACAGGTAGAAACAGGTAGAAATTGAATCAAAATAGTTAAATAGTGCAATAGTTAGTCAGTCCTGACATACAAATTAGATTAAAACATGATTAGCTTGTTTGTAATGACCGGCCATGCCATAATCAAGGCTATTGAATGCGGATAGAGGTTTTATGCTCTCCAATGCACTTATTAAGTAGTCTAATGGTTTGGCCAATGTAGGCTAAGCCACACGGGGGCATTTAAGCTTGTAGACCACATGAGTTGAGTTACAGTTGATGCATGAAGACATTCTTTTTTTTACCAGTGCGTGGGTGGGTGAATAATTTTGTGTTTGAGGAATTTCAGCACTGGGCACAGTTGCCACATTTAACGAAACCCTGTGGGGGATTAGGGAGCCAAGTGGGGGGAGAGCTAGGGTGCATTCATGTTTGAGTGGGCTAGATGGTCTCTGAGGCTTCTGGAGCAGCTGAAAGAAAAGAGAGCAGGGTCAGCGCAGATACTTGCATGTTTGGGATCACTTTTCAGAATATGCCAGTGTTTGAGAGAGATGTTTTTAAATATCCCTGCCGCTGGTGTATGCTGTGTTGAGAAGCAGAGACGGGGCGGTGAGTGCTTATACTATAGGCTTTTCAATAAATCGCCCCGCAGAGAAGTATTTTGGATACGTGACACTTCAGAACCCATTGCCTAAATGAAGACTTGAGTCTTGCATGTTTCCTGTAGACGGTCACTGAGGTTTTCTTTTTACTCTGAGTGCGTCCCCTTGTAATGTGTTCTCCTGTATATTTAAAGCTCACTGTGCATTGGCCTGATGTATTTGGCCCCTATTTTTGTATGTTCACATTCTTTTATCTAATTTGTGTGTCAATATATATGGACTAACTATTGTACTTTGATTCAATTTCTACCTGTTGGTCCATGTATTCAGAGCCTACCTACTACCTAGTGTTAATCATAATTGATTGACACATTCCAGAGACTGCCACGTGCAGAACAGGGTAATTACCTTATTACAGAGAGCCAACTACCATTGGCTTATTGAGAGCACCATGGCCTCGATACCTCTGTATATATGAATGCCTTCCTAGCCGCTGCTATTTATGACTCTGAGGAAGATGTAATTGCATTGAAATGTCAGTCAGTCAATACTTTTTGTTGTACTTAGCACCTTCAATTGTCCAAGCTGCTCCAGAGTCTTCTCTACATATGCTTGAACTGTCAATTGTTAACCCCACCACACACACACACACACACACACACACACACACACACACACACACGCAAGCAGGCAGGCAGGCAGGCAGGCAGGCAGGCAGGCACGCAGGCACGCAGGCACGCACGCACGCACAATCATCCATCATATTCTGTATGTCTCTTCATTGATGCATGAGAGCGAGCAGGTGTGTGTGTGTGTGTGTGTGTGTGTGTGTGTGTGTGTGTGTGTGTGTGTGTGTGTGTGTGTGTGTGTGTGAGTGAGTGAGTGAGTGAGTGAGTGAGTGAGTGAGTGAGTGAGTGAGCGAGCGAGCGAGCGAGCGTGCGTGCGTGCGTGCGTGCGTGCGTGCGTGCGTGCGTGCGCGAGAGCGAGTGCGTGCGTGTGCCCGCGCGCGTGTATGCGACTCATTACCTCGCAACCCTCAGCAGGCTTGACTGTTTAAGTGATTTTGCTTTATTGCACATTTCATCTCAATAATAGAGATACGATCTCCATTCTCTCATCTTTATGAGACTTGATGCCATTTTAACACCTTCTTATGAAAGCAATTCAGTATCTCTGCCCTCCTGTCCTTCACCATCACAACCAATCACAGCTTCCATTATATCTGCCAGCTCCTCTTGACATGCCCGCCTCCAGTGGTGGAACAAGTACTCCCATGTTTTACTTGAGTAAAAGTATCAATATACCACAATGTAGAAATACTCTATTACAAGTAAACATTTGATTTGAGTAGACAAAGTATTGGCATCAAAGTATGTAATATGCAAATAATAAAAAATAACAGTACCAATGAAAAAAACATTTTCATGTCAAGGACCACCAAAATGATACGTATTTGGCCGCTGACCCCCATCTCAAAATATTTAGTTCCAGGGACCCCAGAAGCAAAGATTTGAGTTACAAATGTTTGCATAAAAAAGATATATGTTTTCAAAGATTTGCACCAATTTTCACGAATTTTCAAAAATAGCATATCTACAAGCTCGTAGTGCGGCACTCGGTGCCGCACTACGAGCTTGTAGATATGCTTGTTACGGCCCTAGCCGTATGGTTATATTATGTGTGGTTATATTTTGGTTATATGTCTGTGCTATGTGTGGCTTGTGTTATATTGTTGTCTTTCTGTGTTCCATATAAGGTCATGAGTGGTGGTGGAAGCTGTGAGTCTGAGTCTGGGTGTGGTGCTGGTATGAGTGAGTGAGTGATTGCCTTCCAGCTGTCCAGATTGACAGGTCCAGCCTCTGGCCCTGTTCTCCTGCTCCCATTCGTCGCCCCTTTGTCTCCGCCCTAGCCAGGGCTGGCTGTTCTCTGAAGCTCACCTACAAAAGCTCATTCTGCTCTGTCTGTCATGGGGACTGGTTGCTCTCACTTGAAAGAGCTGCAGAGATTCAATCCCTCTGTCTCCCCGAACCCATGTAGCCTGGTCTGATCTGTTCTGTTTTGTTTCTGTTTCTTTGCCTTCTGTTTGTTCATTTGTCCATCAGTGACTTTTGATTCAATCAGTTATTTTGTTTGTTCTTTAGCTACTTTTGTTTGCCCTTCAGTTATACTTTTCAGTTTCTTAGTTTAATCTATAATTTAATTATAGTTAAACTTGTTGCTTTTTGCCCAGTATTATTTTGAGTTAAGCATTATCTTATAACTATTTGTCCACTTCCATTATTTCTTGTATTTAGTTATTCACTTGCCTTGTAGGGGTGTTTGGTCTTTTTGTTGGTTAAACCACTTTGTTTTTGTATATTCTTTAGTTAGGTAAGTAAGTTTAGTAAATGTATATTTTTCTTTTGTTAGGTTTAGGTCTAGGGGTAATTTTCTTTATTAGGCAGCTTTTTTTACAAATGTAAACCGGCACCCTGAAGTTCTTTGGCACTGGTGAAAAAAAGACAAAAAGAGTTTGAAATCTCTGCATAAAAAAAGGAAATAAAAACAATTCATTTTTGAAAGCGACTTTGTCCTCCATTATTATGTCACCTCCCCTACCCTAGACAGGGGGTCGTAACATAATTTGGGGGCTCGTCCGTTCCAAATTATAAAAAATATCGATCCAAATTATAATGAAGCATAGCGTTAGTTCATGCAGGACACGGAAGTCGTGCACGCCAAAGCTGTAACCAGCAGTCAGTCAGCTGATGTGAACATCAGCTTTCTATTCCCCATTCACAGCCCAGCTGGTCATTACATCACACACTCATTATCCAATCACAGCTCACGCTTGAGCAAAGAGGTTCCTATAAATACGGCTTTATATTCTCTAGGTCTTTCTTGGTTGCTGAACCAATGCATTTTGATAGCTGCTGCGAACTTCATCTGCTGCTCATCTACTGCTTTGTGCGCTGCTCTATGATATTTTGGTGCTATATGAGATGAGTCTGCTTATGATGCTGACTTTTACCACTGCTACAGCAGCCAATGCTTCTTCTATGATTGCTGCCAAACACTAATGTGCTCATAGCTTAAGCTATAGCATGCTTGCTGCCATGTAGAAATTAGGAATTGTTTGTAGCACAAAGCTAATACAGCATGCTTGCTGTCCAGACAGTAGAACCTTGATTTGTTGTAGGCTACTCTCTTCACCTTGTGGTAAGTTGAATTGTTTGTAGCTTAAAGCTAACATAACATGCTGCTGCATTTAGAAGTTTGTTTGTTTGTTATACAGCACTGCACAGTTAACATGGCATGCTGGATTCCCATGTAGAAAGCTTCAATTGTTTGTAGCTTAAAGCTAACATAGCATGCTGCTGCATTTAGAAGCTTGGTTTGTTATACAGCACTGCACAGTTAACATAGCATGCTTGCTTCCCATGTGGAAAGCTTCAATTATTTGTAGCTTAAAGCTAAAATAGCATGCTGCTGCATGTAGAATCTTTGTTGTTATACAGAACTGCACAGTTAACATAGCATGCTTCCTTCCCATGTGGAAGCTTGAATTGTTGTAGCTTAAAGCTAACACAGCATATGCTTGCTGCCATGTAAAAGCTTCGATTTGTTTGTACAGCGCTGCAAAGTTAACACATTAGCCTTGCTCCCCATGTAGGCTACTGCCTTTTATTCCCAGCAGAAGACATTTCAGTGGTTTTAAAGAGCTTTCATCAGGTAATGAAACTTGGCTATTTTAGCATTCTTATGGCTTCAGGTATAGAAATATATGGAGCTACATTTTTTGGGCCGAAAGTTAGATTTTTTTTTTTCCAAAATAAGTACTGCTTCTAAGTTCTAATGCTGTTCTGCTGAGGCACTCTTGACTCTGGGAATACCCACAATACATGGTGCAGTACCATCTAGTTGGCTCTGAAGCTTCAAGCAGAGCTTCCAACAGTTGTAGTGCTCTTTATAATATGTTATACTTATCAAAGCTGTTGTAGACAATCTGTGTGCAACGGGGCATAATATAAGACAAGAAGTCAAATTCAGACATGTATTCAAGCCAGGAAAGGAAATCACAGCATGTGTATCAAATCAATGTTGCCATGTCTGCTTATTATAAGTGACTTTGGGATTGTGTTCTGTTAAGTCACTAGCAAATATTATTACTAAACAGGGTTAATGTGAAGGAACCCCAGATTCTTATGTAATCATGGTGCAAAAAATGTTTAATATTCTAAACATTTGTTTTGCGACTTGTTTTTATAGACTTGGCGCTTGTTTCTCGTACAATCTGGCAACACGCCGTGGTGGTGTCACGTGACTACTCCTTTGGAGTAATCAGGAAGTCTCATACAATACAGCATGCATCTTGGGTATTGTAGTCTATGCAACTGACACAGTCATATCATGGTCAATTCAGTTCAATGCTTCGTGTGAGAATAAGGTGAAGGCAAGGGTGTTTTCTTTCTTAACTGGTCATATGCAGGCATTATGGCAGTGTAACTGTCATGTTAAATAAGGTACACAACTATCATGGGATATTCAAGTTAATATAATCCACTCAGTGAAGCTGTTATTTCTGCATTCCTGTTCTATTCACTTAATTTATCGCTCAAGTTCAGGTAACTATTATGTGGGTGGATTAGTTTGCAGATGCTTAAATAGATAATTACTTCATAGTGGATTTAAAGTCTTGTGAAATGGGGTGATTGCTTCAACTGTAGTGGGTTGCCCTCCAGGGGGTGCCATTTAGAGGGCAAGCAAAGATTAATCTGATTCTCTGCTGCTTCAATTCTATATCAGCTTATGACTTAGATGCAGGGAACGGATTCATAGTGCATTGCAGTAATTTGCATGTTACTTCACTTTTAGCTAACCATGTCATTGTAAAGGGATATTCATTGCTTGAATTCACACTGCTTCTGTTTTGTTTATGAGCGACTGCTATTATGGTGATCCAAGGCTTTTGATGGCATGACCTAATTTCCATCACGGATGCCGGGAAGCTTCAGGTTGGGTTGATGTTAGTTCTAAAAGTGTGAGATACTGATTCTACTACTAAAAAGCTACTTATACTTGCTGCTAACATTACAGCTATTAATCATGCTTGGCTAAATGCTGCTACTATTTTATCGTGCTACTCATTCTACTGCAGTTGAGCTGCTACTACTGCTACTATGATGAGGATACTAATGTTAATCATGCTACAGGAAAAATGTTACTGCTACATAGTAACATAGTGTCAGCAGTGGGCAGACAGAGGGAGTCCTGCTGACTGAGGCACGTTATCTAGTGCATTGCTTATTTCTCACAAAAATATTTTCAGATGCATACTTTGTCTGTTAAGTACTAAAGGAAGTTACGCACTGTCTGGCCACATCTCAAGTTGGACAAAAAACACAGCAGGTGAAAGGCGGAAATCATATAATAGTCATTATTCATTGCAAGGATAAAGGGGGTTTACTTGTCTCTGACTCATACAGGTGCTGCTGGGTTAAGTTTCATTGGATGGTTGCAGAAAGAAGAAAACTTATGATGATAATTGCAATTTAAAATAATTGCTTATTGCAAACAAAGTCTTAAAGATGCATTGCGGTCTGCTTATTGCAAACGGTACAGCTACAGTACTTTTCAGCTGCTTGGTTCCAGCATTCACAATGAAGCAGCAGGTTGCCGGTCTGCAGCCATGAACGCTACTACGTTCACCATGAGTGAATGAGTTAATCCAGCTGTTTGCTTACAGATCTCCACAGCGTCCAGACGAGAAGGCTTGCATGCTTGTCTTGTGTGTGTCTTTCCAAAAGTTCATCTAGGTGGTGTTCTGCATGCTTGTGGAACTTGAAGCTTTTGTGGATCGCTATCTACGTATCTGAGATTGACATCAGGCATAAGTATGCTGCTGAAAGTGTTGGCTGGGTTCCACTGCACTGATTGGGTAGTATGATTCTGTTTTGTATTGCATTTCTTTATCTGTGCGTGATGGGTAAGGTCCGCAGTATGCTTACTGCTGCATATAGTTATTACATTTTACACTCTTTAATTTAGTCTAGCTTGATTAATTAATTCTGAGGTCTGCAGCATGCTGCTGCTACACATAGTTTCACACTTTTGTAGGATGAACTTAACATCTTAAACTCTTAAACACTGTAAATCAGACAGGGGGGGAAAGGTGCCAACGTCATAATTTCTAACCCTAACCCTAACTAAAACCATGTTTTGTCTCTGTTCTCCATGATCCAGTATCTGCAAAGACGTCCTCTGGCGAGGCAAGACTAATGTTCTTCCTGACCGACAAGGGAAAGCCAAGGTCATGGTTCACGGCCCGGCTCTGTCTCCTCTACAAAAGATGTGGACTGCTGCGCAGCTGTATACCTCTCACTCATTTCCGCATTGCATTGGTGCAGCTACATTGGTCTAGGCTTAAACTTGAAGTTGCTGAAAAGCAATGAGTGGCATGTACTGTATGAGGAGACGGTTAAATAGAGTCTGCATTCAAAAGTGGTTGGCAATGGCATGGGTTCATTCATCAGGCTGTTGAACACATAGACGCATGCTTGCATTTGTTTAATTTAGCTTAATAATCAAATGCTGAGGAACTTCTGAAGCTCAGGATCAACTTGGCTGTTTAACACACAAATGTATGCTTACATTTAAAGCTCTCCTGAAGTACAGGATCAACATGGCTGTTGAACACACAAATGTATGCTTACATTTAAAGCTCTCTTGAAGTACAGGATCAACATGGCTGTTGCACACACAAATGTATGCTTACATTTAAAGCTCTCCTGAAGTACAGGATCAACATGGCTGTTGAACACACAAATGTATGCTTACATTAAAAGCTCTCCTGAAGTACAGGATCAACATGGCTGTTGAACACACAAATGCATGCTTGCATTTAAAGCACTCCTGAAGTACAGGATCAACATGGCTGTTGAACACACACATAGTGTATATATACGTCATTAATTGTAGGATGACCTCATTTTAAGATGCATGCTTGCATTCTTTTAGTATAGCTTAACAATCAAATGCTGAGGTCCACAGCAAGCTGCTGTTACACATAGTTAGTACACTTTATTTATCATGAATGATAAACATTAGTTATCATTCATCATAGGATGACCTCATACATATATATTTATATATATCCGATTTCTTTAAAAAGAAATAGAATGTCCTTTTCGAATCCTATTCGCGGTGCAACATAGCAGTGGGCATCGCTTTACGATACCGTCTAGGACTCCTGAGTTCAGGAATCAACAGGTTTCTGCATTCATCAGGCCTGTTGAACACATAGTCTTAAGATGCATGCTTGCATTTGTTTAGTTTAGCTTAACAATCAAATGCTGAGGAACTCCTGAAGCTCAGGAATCAACAGGGCTGTTGAACACACAAATGCATGCTTGCATTTAAAGCACTCCTGAAGTACAGGATCAACATGGCTGTTGAATACACACAGTATATATCTCATTAATTGTAGGATGACCTAATTTTAAGATGCATGCTTGCATTCTTTTAGTATAGCTTAATAATTAAATGCTTAGGTCCACAGCAAGCTTGCTGTGACACATAGTCTCTTATCACATAATTGTAGAATGACTTCAGGATGCGTGCGCATTCTATTTTAAGTCAGTAGCAGGTTTGCTACTTCACATAATATAGTATGACTGATAAAGGCGTTTTTAGGCTTGGCGTTGGCTTCCGTGTGTTGGGGGGGATTTCTGTTATGCACTCTCTGAGTATCCTAGCTGCCGCTCGGCTGAAACCAGAGAGTATGCATTTATTGGTTTTGGGGGATTTGCTTAAGCATTCTCTGAATATATGCTTAGCAGGCTGCTTCGACTAAATTCAGTGAATATTCTCCCAAGAGCGGAGCTTTAACGCCAAGCTTAACTGTATTCCATTTGTGGCAATAAATGGTTCTTTATCTACTAAGACGAGAGTGTTTCTGATTGAAATGAAGCATAGCGTTAGTTCATGCAGGACACGGAAGTCGTGCACGCCAAAGCTGTAACCAGCAGTCAGTCAGCTGATGTGAACATCAGCTTTCTATTCCCCATTCACAGCCCAGCTGGTCATTACATCACACACTCATTATCCAATCACAGCTCACGCTTGAGCAAAGAGGTTCCTATAAATACGGCTTTATATTCTCTAGGTCTTTCTTGGTTGCTGAACCAATGCATTTTGCTAGCTCCTCCTCCACCCCAGCCTCCACCTTTTGATTAGAGTCTGCTTAGGCTCAAATACTTGTGATTATCATGTATATCTGCTTTGTTTAGAGTCTGGCTTAGGCTCAAATACTTGTGGTTATCATGTATATCTGCTGTTTAAAATCTTTATAGGCTCAAATACTTGTGTTTATCATGTATATCTGCTAATTCTAACTAATATGTCAATGTATTGCTTATTGTTGATATTGTATCCCTATGGGGGATTTGCTTAAGCATTCTCTGAATATATGCTTAGCAGGCTGCTTCGACTAAATTCAGTGAATATTCTCCCAAGAGCGGAGCTTTAACGCCAAGCTTAACTGTATTCCATTTGTGGCAATAAATGGTTCTTTATCTACTAAGACGAGAGTGTTTCTGATTGAAACATAATTTGGGGACTCGGCTTGGTTCAAAAGTTTACCCCTGAAACTTATTCCTTTTTTGAGGATTATTTGAATTTGGTTTAATTCGTTCGTTTAACAGGTTGCATGGGTTTGGTTAGGTCCTTCTGGGTTTCGTTCGATCTGGTGAGTAGTCAAAACTTTGCTCCAGTTGTCTGTTTTGGTTGGCAGGTTAGGTAGAGTATTTGATTAATTGTAATGTCCGCGGTAGAACCAGATGAGGTTGCATTAACTTTCCCAACTTCTCCCACTCTAGACAAATTAGATAAATGCACTAAAATTGAGTTAAATTTGATTGCTAAAGTCTTCAAAATTTCTGTCCCATCGGGTGCCAATAAGGCCGAACTAAGGTCTCATATAGAGGAAAAACTTACTGAAAAAGGGATCATAGAGCGAGTAAGCATCGGGCTGGCGGAGAATATGGCTGGGCGTTCGGGTGAGAATGTGGAGGCGACTGCTGACACAGGCTCCCCTGCGCTCACTGAGCTTGAGGAAGGAGAGGCTAGTGTCTCACCTCAGGACTCAGAGATAGATCCGCTTATAGCTCGTACCAATGCTGGGGGGGACTCACATAGTCTAGGGCTGGCCCTCCGCCTCCGAGAGGTGGAACTCGCAACAAAAACCAAGGAGGTTGAGCTGATGCAACTCCGCATCAGGGCCGCAGAGCTCGACAGGTCACCTGCCCCCCAGCCCAGGATTTCGGGATGCTCTCAGGATTTCAACATCAGTAAGCATATTCCTTTGGTACCGCACTTTAAAGAGACAGAACTCGATTCGTACTTTGACACTTTTGAACGCATTGCAACCACGGTGAAGTGGCCAAAGAACATGTGGAGTTTATTACTGCAGTGCAAATTAGTGGGAAAAGCTCGGGATGTGTGTGCAGCCTTAACTGTTGAGGAGAGCCGCAAATATGAGGTGGTAAAAGAAACCATACTAAGGGCATATGAGTTAGTGCCGGAGGCGTACCGCCAAAGGTTCAGGTCCTGTGAGAAAACTGCCAACCAGACTTATGTAGAATTTTCCAGGGAGAAAAGTGTCTTATTTGACAAATGGTGCACTGCAAACAAGGTATTGACTATTCACCAGCTTCGTGATTTGGTATTATTAGAGGAATTTAAATCCTGTCTACCTGAGCGTATAGTTGTCTACTTAAACGAGCAGAAAGTGGATAATGTGGTTAAAGCTGCGGTGTGTGCCGATGAGTTCATTTTGACACACCGATCTGTGTTTTCTGCTCCCTCTGCACGCCGCAATCCCATGGGCGGCAGAGTGGGGGGGAATCAAAAGTTTTCTGTGTCAAAAAGCCCGCCTCGTTCTGGTTCTAATGTTGTCTCTGGTTCAGAGACTCGTGATTGTTTCTATTGTCATGAAAAGGGTCACCTCATTTCGGCATGTCCCACTCTACAACGAAAAGAAACTCAGAGTCCAAAAAAATCAAAAGCAGTTGGGTTCATTCGGTCCATTTCTCCTCCACTTTCCTCTGACACAGGGGTGCCTGTGTCAGATGAAATGGAGGAATGTTTTGGACCCTTCCTTTTGAAAGGTTCAGTGTCCCTGTCAGGTCAGGATAAGGATCAGGTACCGATCACAATCCTGCGTGATACGGGAGCGTCACAATCTCTCATGTTATATGATGTGTTGCCTTTCTCGAATAATTCCTTTTGTGGATCTGATGCTCTATTGTTGGGGGTGGAGATGAATTCATTACGCGCTCCGTTGCACTCTGTGTTTTTGCGTTCGCCCCTGGTCTCCGGTTTTGTGCAGGTGGGTACTCGCGCTCAGTTACCAGTCGGCGGCGTTTCGTTAATTCTCGGCAATGACTTGGCAGGGGAGAAAGTTTTCCCAACGCCGGAAATTGTCGAGAATCCTGTGATCGATTTGGATCAGTCTATGGGCACCTCGGTATTGTTCCCTGCCTGCGCTGTGACCCGTGCACAGGCAAGGAAGGGCTGTGATGAGAACATTAGTTTGAAGGACACTTTTATGTGTTCTGAGCAACCAGTGAATCTTCCTGCCGCCATGGTTAAGCAGAAGATGGTTGATGTGATGCCAATAAAGACTGAATTTGTGTTTGATGTCGATAAAGACACGTTCGTTTCGGCACAGCAAAATGACCCATCCCTCGCTGTTTGCTGGGGGGCCGCTCATGCGCAGGATGCGCAGAGTGCGTACAGTGTAGTGGATGGCATTTTGTTGCGCAATTGGTTCCCGCCCGGCGCTGGCAACCTCGGGTGGAACTCCGTTCAGCAGGTTGTTGTACCTGAACCTTTTCGTTCTCAAGTCCTTAGTCTCGCACATGACAATTTGGCTGGTCATTTAGGTATTCGTAAAACGTATCACCGCATTTTGCGTTATTTTTATTGGCCAGGGCTTAAATCTGATGTGTCAAATTTTTGCCGTTCGTGTCATGTTTGCCAAATGATGGGGAAGCCTAACCAGGTTATTCCTCCTGCTCCTTTATTACCTATTCCGGTGATGGGAGAGCCCTTCGAACATATCATTATTGACTGTGTTGGCCCACTTCCCAAAACGAAGTCAGGTCATCAGTATTTGTTGACTTTAATGTGTGCTGCCACTCGGTATCCGGAGGCGATTCCATTGCGCACATTAAAGGCCAAAACTGTAATAAAAGCTCTGGTTAATTTTTTTTCTATTTTTGGTTTACCCAAGTCCATTCAATCGGACAGGGGAACAAATTTCACCTCTAAAGTTTTCGCGCAGGTTGTCGCGTCCTTGTCCATTAAACACATACAGTCTAGTGCTTATCATCCTGAATCTCAGGGCGCTCTTGAGCGGTTCCATCAAACGCTCAAGTCAATGATGAAAAAGTACTGTTCTGAGACGGGCAAGTCGTGGGATGAGGGGTTACCTTTTCTGCTCATGGCCGTGCGGGAAAGTGTACAAGAGTCACTTGGTTTTAGCCCTTCTGAGCTGGTGTTCGGGCACAGTGTGCGTGGTCCTCTCCGGGTGCTCCGTGATCGCTTGCTATTGAAATCCACTGTTCCATCCTCAAATGTGTTGGATTATGTAGCTGAATTCAGAGACCGCCTGCACAATGCCTGTAACCTCGCACGCAGCGCATTGACTGCGTCCCAGGGGAAAATGAAAAAACATTTTGATCGCAAATCGGTGACACGCCAGTTTAATGTGGGTGATAGGGTGCTAATGTTGCTCCCGTTTCTCACTTCGGCCCTTCAGGCTAAATTCTGTGGCCCATATGTCATAGAAAAAAAACTTAGTGATACTGATTATGTAGTTGCGACCCCAGACCGCCGGAGTAAAACCAGAGTGTGCCATGTTAATATGCTCAAACCCTATTTTGATCGTTCTGAGAGTGTTGCGCCTTCAGTTCTACCCACCCCGGTAGCCTCAGTAGTGTCCGTCGTGCCTTCTCTATATTCCCCAGAGAGTGATGGCTTGCGTTCAAAGAGCTCGGCTGGCTCTCGGATGCAAAATTCTGAAATTCTGAAAAATCTGCCTGATTATTTGCAGCACTTGGATTCTGTGGCTCAAGCAGACGTAGTTAGTTTGATTGAAAATAACCCCATTTTATTTTCAGACATACCTTCCCGCACTACTGTCCTATCACATGATGTGGAAGTAGGTGTGAATCCTCCCATTAAACAACATGCTTATCGGGTAAATCCTACTAAACGCTCATTGTTTAAGAAGGAGGTTGATTATTTGCTAGATAATGGCCTTGCCATTCCCAGCTCTAGCGCATGGAGTTCGCCTTGTCTGCTCGTGCCAAAATCTGACGGCAGTCAACGCTTCTGCACAGATTACAGAAAGGTAAATAATGTTACCAAACCTGATTCGTATCCTCTGCCTCGCATGGAGGACTGTGTAGACCGTGTTGGTGCTGCTAAATTTGTTACAAAACTTGATTTACTTAAAGGGTACTGGCAGGTCCCTTTAACTGCTCGTGCTTCAGATATCTCTGCCTTTGTTACCCCCGATGGTCTCTATCAGTATACTGTGATGCCATTCGGACTCCGTAATGCACCTGCTACGTTCCAACGGCTTATGCACAATGTGTTAGCTGGGGTGGAAAATTGTGAGGTGTACCTCGATGATGTTGTTGCTTTTTCTGATACGTGGCCTGAGCACATGCACACTCTTGGTTTAATCTTCGGCAGGTTGGCGGGCGCTAATCTGACTCTAAATTTGTCAAAGTGTGAATTTGGTCGTGCCACCGTTACGTATCTGGGAAAAGAGGTAGGTCAGGGTCAAGTTCGGGCCATTGATGCCAAGGTCAAGGCCATAGTGGACTACCCTGTACCTACGTCACGCCGTAGTCTCCGCCGTTTTCTAGGAATGTCGAGCTACTATCGTGCCTTCTGTAAAAATTTCGCTGATGTAGTTGCTCCCCTTACCAGTTTGACCAGTGTGAAAAAGCCTTATGTTTGGTCGCCTGCTTGCCAGCATGCTTTTGAGTCCTGTAAGGCTCTTCTTTGCAGCACTCCTGTCCTGGCTGCCCCAAACTTCAAAATGCCTTTTAAGTTGGAGGTGGATGCGAGTGGAAGTGGAGCCGGAGCAGTACTGCTGCAGGAGGATGACGTAGGTATTGACCATCCAAACTGTTATTTCTCAAAGAAATTTAATGCACCTCAGAGTAATTACAGTACTATTGAGAAAGAGGCTCTCTCTTTATTGCTTGCTCTGCAATTTTTTTGAGGTTTACGTGGGATCTAGCCCATTGCCTGTAGTTGTTTATACTGATCATAACCCTTTGGTTTTTCTGAGACAGATGAAAAATTCGAATCAAAGGCTCATGCGATGGTCATTACTGGTACAGGATTTCAACTTAGAGATTCGTCACAAGAAAGGAGTTGATAATGTCTTGGCAGATGCCCTTTCTCGTGTTTATGCCCCAGCTTAAGAAACTTCTTTTTGGGGGGGGGGGGTTTTCTTTAAGGGGGGGGGTGTTACGGCCCTAGCCGTATGGTTATATTATGTGTGGTTATATTTTGGTTATATGTCTGTGCTATGTGTGGCTTGTGTTATATTGTTGTCTTTCTGTGTTCCATATAAGGTCATGAGTGGTGGTGGAAGCTGTGAGTCTGAGTCTGGGTGTGGTGCTGGTATGAGTGAGTGAGTGATTGCCTTCCAGCTGTCCAGATTGACAGGTCCAGCCTCTGGCCCTGTTCTCCTGCTCCCATTCGTCGCCCCTTTGTCTCCGCCCTAGCCAGGGCTGGCTGTTCTCTGAAGCTCACCTACAAAAGCTCATTCTGCTCTGTCTGTCATGGGGACTGGTTGCTCTCACTTGAAAGAGCTGCAGAGATTCAATCCCTCTGTCTCCCCGAACCCATGTAGCCTGGTCTGATCTGTTCTGTTTTGTTTCTGTTTCTTTGCCTTCTGTTTGTTCATTTGTCCATCAGTGACTTTTGATTCAATCAGTTATTTTGTTTGTTCTTTAGCTACTTTTGTTTGCCCTTCAGTTATACTTTTCAGTTTCTTAGTTTAATCTATAATTTAATTATAGTTAAACTTGTTGCTTTTTGCCCAGTATTATTTTGAGTTAAGCATTATCTTATAACTATTTGTCCACTTCCATTATTTCTTGTATTTAGTTATTCACTTGCCTTGTAGGGGTGTTTGGTCTTTTTGTTGGTTAAACCACTTTGTTTTTGTATATTCTTTAGTTAGGTAAGTAAGTTTAGTAAATGTATATTTTTCTTTTGTTAGGTTTAGGTCTAGGGGTAATTTTCTTTATTAGGCAGCTTTTTTTACAAATGTAAACCGGCACCCTGAAGTTCTTTGGCACTGGTGAAAAAAAGACAAAAAGAGTTTGAAATCTCTGCATAAAAAAAGGAAATAAAAACAATTCATTTTTGAAAGCGACTTTGTCCTCCATTATTATGTCACCTCCCCTACCCTAGACAGGGGGTCGTAACAATGCTATTTTTGAAACGCAGAAGAAATCAAAAAAATGACACAGATGCGTTCCCGGATTGAATGGATTAATCTAAATCTGCAACTAAAGTTTTCAAATAATTGTAGTCGAGTAAAAAGTAAAACATTTGCATATGCAGTGGAGTTGAAGTCTAACCTACTCAAGTAAAGTAAAAGTACCTACAATGTTTACTTAATTATAGAAGAGTTCCATGACACTGTCTCTGCCCGTGTCACTGAGTCCCTCTCCTCTGACTATGTGCTCCTGAAGGTGCTACTGCAGATGGCTTCTGTTCAGCTTCTCTGAAAAAAAGCAGATCTAGGTGTCCCTGTCATCGTATCCCATGGTGTGGCTCAAGTCCTCAGAAAACTCATCTCTGTTCAATAGAAGGGACCTGTCAGGTATTTTCTTCTCCCCCAAAACTGTCCCTGAAGGATCTTTGCGATACCTTTTTGTACTGTGAAGCGTGATAATACGTGTATCAGATATTTGATATTCCATACCGATTGGCTATAATTGGCTACCATTATTTGTAAGAGGGTTCTATTTATAAGAAAGAAAGAAAGAAAGAAAATCATGAACGCATTGTCCAAATTGGAATCACGTTTTGAAAGGACCGTCCGCAATGCACAGTCAAAAGCAATTTCACGGTTTTGCGTGCCACAAATGCGACAAATGTCACTTTTTATTATTTAATATATTTATTATGTTTTTTACCCCTTTCACCTTTGACCATGAAAGTGAAATGATAGCTCTACCTAACCTCTGAAAGGAAAAGCAGTTCTTATGGATAACTATAGAAACATGTCAAAGCTTTATATCAAAACCATTCAAAAGATTTATCTGCGAGCCACTTCACTGCAGTACTACTTGAGAGTGAGAATCCATGATTTTAAAATTCATGGACCTTGTCAAATCTAAATCCGTGCAGATGGTTTTTAAAGCAAGGAACTATTTACTTCCAACGAACCTTCAAACAATGTTTAAGGATAGAGAAGGAAGGTCTGACCTAAGAAGGAAGGAAGATTTGCAGCAGCCTGCCAGCATGTCAGTACTACTCATAAAAGTATGTGCATTTCTGTCTGCGGGATTACTCTTTACTTACTCTGAACTATATGAAGAGATTAAACAAAGTAAAAGTATGCCACAGTTGAAATACCAATTTAAGAACATTAGAGGTTTGTGAGGGTACTGCATTGTGTAGTTGTATCTATATGTATTTATTTATGTGTAAATGTGTTTTTTCTATTTTTGCTTTTAATATATATGTTTCTTATTTGTGTTAATATAAAACTGTTATGAAGGGGTAGGACATTATAAGCTTCTTCCTGCTCCTTTTCGAACACATCTATGATTTATTGTTCATTGAGATTATTGGATTTGTTTTAATTGATGTTGTATTTTTTACCTTTTATTGTTTCATTGTGACTGTTTTATAACAAATATAACAAATACAGAAAGAATGTGTAAAGGAAGTAAATGAGATTTGTTTGATACATTTTGAGTTTGAGTGCTTTTTTGCCAGAAGCATACAGTAATATGGAGACAGCTCCCCTTACATACAACATCCTGATGCAGTTAACCACAAGAACTTAAGTAAAGTAAAAAATACCTCAAATGGTACTTAAATACAGTACTTGAGTAAATCTAAATGTTACTTTCCACCACTGAAAATGGGGTGTGTGTCGTGACTCTGCAGTCCTGACTGAGATCCCACAGCTTGGGATCTCCTCTCCAGTGGAGTAAAAAATCGCACCCTGTGTGAAGGAAGCGGTGCCTTTGATGAGTGGCCTCCTGGTGGCGCTATAATAGGGCGGGGCGGGGCTTCAGCAATCAATGCTCGTCCCAATTGGTGGTGTAAGTCCACATACCAAATTTGGACTTGCTGGCATGCTGCGAACTGGAGTTATAGCTGTTTTAAGGCCGTGCTCAAACGGACATCCGGGCTCAAACGGACATAACGGACAAACGGACATCCAGGCTCAAACGGACATACGGACGGACATAGTCAGGTGTAGAGCGGCTGGCACCGCTAAAAATATGATGCATTATTTGTCTTAAAGCTCATCCATTGAAGCTGGTCTCTAAACACAGAGGGACTCCACCTGGAGAGGAGAGGAGAGGAGAGGAGAGGCAGTTCCACATCACTGGTTTTCTTCAGAACAACCCAGTTAAGCCACATGCAATTATGTTGGTTTGCCGTTCTTCACGTTTTCATATGAAAGTAATATTTCAATTCAAACTAAAATCACCTGGAATATTGAGACTTTCATTCGTAGTTGATTTAAAAACAGACCTAAATTATAACAACATGATTAACAGCTAAATATTAAAATGAAGTGAATCCGTCCGTCCGTCCGTCCGTCCGTCCGTCCATCTGTCTGTCCGTCCTTCCATCCGTAGTATTCCTCCGCTCTGTCCTGCTCTTATTGCATCACCATGACAACAGAGACTGACTCTGTCCAGGTGAAGTTGGGAGAAAAATGTATTCTGTCAGTGGGTTGAGCTGTTGCATTTACCAGAACACAGACAGAGTCGGACAGTCAGACAGACGCAGAGATATGCTCATGTCAGACTATATAGTCAGAGTTACTGGACTAGAGCAGAACTCTGTAGGGCCAACATCAATCCTTCAGAGAGTCATAGACAGATTCACACATGCACAGACAGCCGGCTGCATTCTTAAATAAATAAAATGTATTTGTTGTGTCAGTGTAGCGAGAACAGAACATCATGTTTCTACGTGTCGGCGTGTGAACAACTGTTCACACAAATGCCCGTTCAACTGACACTCTGCAGGGTTTGGATCCCATAAGGTTTACACTTCACAGTGCAGTGTTGATTTCGTCGACTAAAACTATGACGAAAAATGTACGTCGACTACCTTTTTTCACAGACGAAAACTAAAGGAAAACTAAATAAAAACTAAGGTACGATGACTGAAACTAAACTAAACTATAGACTAAATATATTGACAATTTCGTCAACAAATAAAAAATAGACTAATATGTTAGTGAGGGACTATAGTGGAGAAAAGATCCAGTAGAACTAAAAGACAAGTTATTTTATGCTTGGTTGCGCTCGGGTGCTGCGCTCTGAAAATAGCAGATCTACAAGCCCACAACGCGTCGCAGCGCGACACGTTGTGGGCTTGTAGATCGGCTATTTTCAGCATGCAACCAAGTGTAAAATCAGTCATTACGACGCCATCAAGGCACCGCCAAAATACATTTTAGTCGACTAAATCAATTGTAGATTTAGTCGACTATAGTCTTAAGATATTTGGTCGACTAAAACTAGACAAAAACTAAAACATTTCAGGTGACTAAAATATGACTAAAACTAAACGGAATTTTATTCAAAAGACTATGACTAAAAATAAATAAAAAATTGCTGTCAAAATCAACACTGTGCAAAAGTTTTCAGATATTGAAGAACTGGTAGGATGAATGGACTCGTCGCTGCATGGTGTCCAAAACTGTTACTTTGGAACTCATTATTTCCGTCCGCCAGCTCCCTGTTCTTTTTACCCCCAGGCTCTATATTTTTTTCTCGCTCGCACATCAACAAGCGCGTTAATCAACACTTTAGCAGCGATTCGATGACAGAATATAAGTCACATCTGCCACAGATATGCGTGGCTTTGTGTCTTTTGTATTCCAGACGGTGTTAATGCGGCATAAGCACTGACACATTGTTATTGAATAAAGTATGTTTTCAAAGTTTCAGACAGTGTGTGGGATCAATCACTTTTTTTGCAGACATCTCTGGGTTTCCTGACTATGAACCTTCCATTCCAGACAGAGCTCTGAGCAGCAAGTGACCTGCACTGACACGAGCTGGACGAGCTGCGCTGAAGTGGTTTACACCTGCAGGGTTGTGTCAAGATGGTCAGGGCCATACGAGTACCGAGATAAAAGTAATATAAAGGGAAAACAGAAAACAGATCTAGTGTACAGTATGAGGCCAAAAAAGGCATTTGAAATTCTTAATAAAATATTAAAACAATGTAATTTTCCTTTAAATTTGTAGGGGGAAAAAGCAAGAAAACGCCATGATGTTTGCATAATTCGTGGTTGCAAAATGAACTACTTTTCTCCAGTGCGTTTAAATTAAGATTGTGTTATTTGAATATTATATTTTGTCATTCAAATGGCTTGATTATGTACAATGCTCTTGATCTTTTTTTCTGATGAGGTTTGTCCATATTGTCTGACTGTTTCTAATACATTGGGAAGTTGGCCCACAGTGCGCAAATCGTTGTGATAGGTCTGCAAATCACCCTTGTACACAATCATATTTAATTGCCATGTATTTGTGCCAGTTCAAAGCAACATTTTATTAAGATATGATGGCAATGTGTCTGCAAAACAAAACATAAATGTCTCAATGAAGAAATCTATATTTTAAAGGAGTAGTTCTCCCCAAAAAAATACTTATTGTCAATCAATTACACATGCCATGAAGCCTTGAATTCATGGAGATTCTTTTTGGTTTTTGCCACATTCCTAAGCCAATAATGTGTTGACCGGCTGGCTGCTCAATAGGAGACTATTTTGGTCTCCTACTCTTTGAGTCTCCGCCGGTCATCACATTATTGGCATAGGAATGCGACACAAACAGAACCCTCTCACAAACAAAATAATATCCATGAATTCAAGGTTGGGTGTTTAATTGATAGGAAAAAAAATAATAGTTTAATTCTATTTGGCCAGCACCTCCACGGCCCACTGGGAAGTGCTCTGAGGCCCACCAGTGGGATGTGGCCCACCAGTTGAGAAAGGCTGGTTTAGACAATGCTGGGTGCTGGAGTTTGTCCTAATTAAGAGCCAGCTTCACCAGTGACCAGATTGCATCAATCTTCCTGATGACTTCCTGTGTCAGTGTGACTCTGAGACAGAACATTCTCTTCTTTATTTAAAACTTTGTTTCACCTGAAAGTGTCAATTACAGCAGACACACAGCTTCATGCCAGGCACAACAATATAGACATGATTTTACACCCAGGAACCAATCAGAGCTAAATCAGTTTGTGTGCCTCAGTAAGGGCTTGTGTGTGTTGTCTTGTTTTTTCTGGGTCGCTGTTGCGCTGTGTGTGTGTGTGTGTGTGTGTGTGTGTACAACCCAGTCTCTATGCTTAAACGTTCGTATTGTACAATTTCGCAATGTTCGAAAACGTCAGTATTGAACGAAATATCGATAAATTTCGTTAGTATGGAACGTTTCATTGGTCTGCTGTCTGAGGACCAGACGTCTGTATCGAACATCTGGACAATGCGACGTAAATACATCCCGAATCAAACAATAATAATAATAATAATAATAACTAGCACTAATTCATTGTTTTTAGAGCTGTTAAATGTTTAACACTGGGTTCTTCTGTTCAGGGCCAGGCACTTACCGTACTGAATGTTGTTTATTTGCTGTTAATATCCTGAATCAAACAATAATAATAATAATAAGCCATAATTAAATGTGTTTAGAGCTTTAAGAATGTTTAATTCAGAGGGTTTATGAGGAGTTAAGTCAATCGTTTATTTGGTGGCCACGACCACACTGTTTTTTTCCCGCAACAGCGCCACAAACCATTGAGATACATACAGTGGCCGAACACAGTATTGTGGGTTGTCTTTAGATCCCATATTCTGAGAGGACATTGAGCCCTCATTGGCTAAAGGACCAGCCAATGAGGAAAAAGTGCCACATTAGTCACGACTTTATTGTCATATACTTGATAATACTTGATAACAATGGGCATAATTACCATTACTATCATTACGATTAATACAATTCTAGGACAACTCAAGTCATAAAGGGTAAAAAGAAAACCTAAGAAGTTTCCTGAATAACCATAGACTAGGTTTTAATATATACAATGTTGCAGCCTCCCAATGGGGCCGGTGTTCAGATTTGCACCTTCCTTGGTGATTGATGTTTTGTGTTGGCTATAATGTTGCAGCCAAAAATGAATAATATACATAATACATCCATTCAAATAGTATCATGTGGTGAACTGTAACAGATCTGCCTTATATATAATCTAGAAATGTACAAATTATGCAAGAAGATTGTGCAAGATAATGTCCAAGACTGATGAATGTGTTGAATACATGAATAAAGACAGACCTTTTATTTTCCAGAACTCTTTAGAATAGTCATTGCTGTCCAAAGTCCAAAACCATTACTTTTCATGAAATGCAAAAAAAAAAAAAAAAACGGGTGTTCCAATGGATCCAATGTAGTTATTTAGTCACAATCTCTTGTAAATACTGTTCATTGGTAGCCTGGCTCCAGCCCATGAATCGCTAGCCACGGCCATTAAAAAAATATGTTCAGGCGATTCTGGTCTGGTGACGCTCTCATAGGAGGTCTCAGCCTCGGTTGAAAATCTGTACGACGAATCGGGATCGGGATAATCCAGTATGAACCACTCGCCAAAGAGTCTTTGAAAAAAAAAACTTTGGCCACGCCCCCATCTCAGCAATCGGCTGCATTGAGAGGGCTTTCAGACTGAATAATGGAGTGAAACGAAATGAAAATTCAGGTGTCAGGCTAGTTCATTGGTTAAACCCACAGACATTCTTAACCACTTTCAACATGGTGTTCCTGGCTTGTAGATCTGCTATTTTTGCTATACTGTTCTGACTCTTGTACAACAACGTAGGACATTAAAGGTGCAGTATGTGATTTGTTTTAGTTTTATCTTGTTAAAAAAAGTGTTAAATATGTCTATATTGACGGTAAATATTGCTCTAGTGTGTTTGTTCAGTAAAAGAGGTCTGTCCTTCCTTGTATTGTCTTTTCAGCTCTTTAACAGAATATACCTTTTCAGGTCGAGATACCAATTGTATCCAATCAGGAGAAGGAACTCATACATGACAAACAAGTACAAATGGAAGAGATGACACAAAATGAGCACACAAAAGTGGAACACTATAACACTGAAGCTGATAAATGGGTACTCTCTCCTGTTTGGCCGAAATGTGGCAACCAAAAGAAAGAAAAGAAAGAAAGAAAGAAAGAAAGAAAGAAAGAAACATAGAAGGTTTGTGCCCGACAGCGAGGTTATGTTAGAGATGGAGTGCATGCAGTGTGGAGGCTGAGTGCTCTTCCAGCAGGGGAGATTCCACAGTACCCTGCCACAGCACCCTGCCCCAGCACCCTGTCACAGCACCCTGCCACAGCATGCGCTGTCATCTGCGCACATACAGTATCAATCTGTGAACACTTCAGAGAGCACTGGTCCAATGTAACATTCACAATTTACTCATGATATGTACGTATTTGCAATTTTGAGGCACTTCAAGTAATATTTTCATATTTGTCAAGGTGCACTGTCGGGCGTGCACTCACATGCTCATGCGCTCCCCCACTTCTTTCTTTTCTCCTCTTTTCTCCCCAATTCAGTCGTTAGCCTTCGTCCTATAGAGGTATAAAACTAGAGGGCGGATTGCCCCGCCCCCAGCTATCATTTCAATGAAAGTGCTCACTGGCGTTTTGAAGCACCCGGAAGCCTGCCGAAAGTAGAATTATTGAGACGTTTTTGGGGACACCATAGAGTTATGAGCATGCGCACTAGTGTCCTTTTTGCATCCTACGGCAGCCCGTGTGTCAAGGTATGAACGCAAGATATTTATTAAATACACTCGAGATGCATATTTATATATAAATGCATATGTATTTATGTATAATATGTTTACATATGTATATTTATATATATAAATATCTCTCAATACGTTTTGCTCCTGCATGTATTTCTCCCTGCCTGCAGTTCCAGCTTTGGCCACTGGGGTGGCAGCTTCAATGTTTCTCAGCAACTCTGGGGGCTTGGTCCTACTCCTCCGGCCCAACACTCCCTGCTGACAGGTCCCGCCCCCAACCCGTAGGATTACGTGCATTTACAATTATCACCCTCCCCGCCCGGCTTCCCTCCCCTGAACACGGGCCAATTATGTGTTCGTGTAGAGACGCTCGACAAAGCCGGATGCACCGAGGTGGATTTGAACCCACGACCTCCGTGGTGGTGGGCAGACACTTTTACCACTGTGACACCTGAGCGCTGCTCCCCCCGCTTCTAGAAATAGCACTATACCCCATGGGAAAAGCCCTTCAACATAAGCTAGCAACAACGCAATATTAAAGGACGACACCCATTTTCAACCTATCTTCATATAATTGGTCCTCACTAATGCTCATGACAAAATGGTACCTTTCTTTTCCGACTCAGTTTGTGTCTCATAGGGCTGTGGACACTTCAGAAACCTACCTACCAGTGACATCATCATTAGGCAGGTACGATTTCAATTTGTATTATCTTGTTTTTATTAATGCAAGAACAATGGCTTCCATTTTAGCATGCTAACCTTTCAGGAATACAAAGCCTGCAGTTTCTATTAGCTAGTATTCCCAATCGATGATGTCACTGGTAGGCGGGTTTCTGAAACAATGGTACCATGTTACTCAGATGAGCATTACAATGAGCATGAGGACCAATTATATGAAGATAGGTTTGAAAATGGGTGAAGTCGTCCTTTAAGAATGGAAACCAATCACCAACTGTCCACTGACCCTCAATAGGACAAGGACAACCTCCCAGGAGAAAAAGATAACAGAAGAGAATTGGGAATGCTCAGAAAGAGGGTATACAGGCATGCAATAGGGGCAGAGTGGGCCATAGTGAAATCATAAAGTAGTATAATCTATTGTATATTGCAAGTTGCATATCTTATTTCTATATACATTTATACTTTTCCTTTTCTTTTGCCACCTTAATGATGGTGTTGCCTTGACTGTATGTCTCTCTCTCTCTCTCTCTCCATCATGCTTTGTTTACTGTACTTTTCCCCCTCTGGGCCTTTAACCTGTTTTTAACTGCTGTACTGTACAGGCACCTGAAATGATCAATAAAGGTCTTATCTGATCGTATGCCTTGCCCTAAAGGTAACCATTAACATCTAAAAGCAGACACTCGACCACTGTATGTAGCACAGAGCAGATATATGTATGCTCTATAATTCACCTGCACAGCATGCGGCGGCTT
>NC_139940.1:6454106-6456606 GCF_963454915.1 Gymnoscopelus microlampas
TAAATGGACATTTCGCCGATTTTGCATCAAACCCCTATCTACTGTAGGTCTAGGACCCATAAACATGATCCTGGTGTGTTTTTTGTGTTTTATATGTATTTCTAGATTTGTATCCATATCCTCAGAGACTATGAGTCATTTGACTCATAGTCTCTTTATCTCACCTTATTTCCTGACTACACTGTAGACCACACCCCCACGCAGCCTCCCCTCCCCACAAGGAATGGCAGTGCCCCAAAGCATTATGGTCATTGTAGTAATGCAGCAGTCCAGTCAAACCTCAGTCAAACACAAAGACTTCTATATTTGTCTGGCCATAAGGTGCAAATTTCAAATGTTGCAACTGTTATCTACTACAAATATTATTAACATTGAGTAACTGTAAGTTCTTCCAGGGGTGAAATGCTCCTTTAAGGTGCCCTGAGACCAGCATTGAGAAAGTGCCCTGAGAGCCGCAAATAAACATTGTTGCATAAATACATGTAGAAGGCTATAAGCTGCCCTGAGACCAGCATTGAGAACCTGCCCTCAGAGCAGCAAATTCATGTTATGGTATGTATATCATTTAAGCTGCCCTGAGACCAGCATTGAGAAACTGTCCTGAGAGCAGCAAATTAACTTTGTTGCATATATATATATACCTGTAATAGGCATGTCACTATTACTCAGATATAACCATAAACAAACCCGATACGCCCAATATATAGGCATACACTATTCAGACATAACAATAAACAAACCAGAGACACAGATCAAACTCGGCATGCGGTTGTTCAGAACCACCTATCCGACCGATATCTCCATAAATGTCCATATATGGATATCCAGTTGTCCAGACTCCAGAACCACCGATCCAACCAATATGCCAAATAGGCATGCCATTGTACAGGGTATGGGCAAATACTAATGACATCAGGGATCTCCATATATGGGCATAAAAAGGACACAGGTAGACAGACAGATACATTGATCTTCATATATGGGCACAAACGGGACACAGACAGACGGGTACAACGGGTTCTCTGACAAAACCCTCGACACTGTGACTATGTGCTATGTATATAAAGTATACTGTGTGTATAGCCAATTTTGCCCCTGATTTTGCCCAGTAGGGGGCGGCCCTACTGTCAGCACCAATGAAACCTATGCACTTGCACACACGCACGCACGCACGCACGCACACGCACACACACACACACACACACACACACACACACACACACACACACACACACACACACACACACACACACACACACACACAGTGCGTGAACACAGCATAACTAATGCCAGCAAAACTCTGACAACAATAAGAAGTTGCCAGCTGCACGGCCCCAAAGTGCTCACCAAAGGTCCTTCAGGTAGGTTACTATGGGACTTCATGTGATTAGCAGTAGCAGTAGCACCTAGATCTCCATATATGGTGGTTACAATGATTGTGATGCTATATTAACTACTTTAGTTGGGGACCCCCTGGAACCCCCCCAAGAACCCCACTTTGATAACCACTGTTCTAAAGCGCATGAACTGTGAGCTGTCCATGGTGCTGAGTAGCATAGTGGACAGGTGAGCTCTGACCATGCACGTGATATGTAGCATACAACCATACAGCTACCTTATCCATGGAACAAAATCATTGTCTGTGTCTCCTAGTATGACACACGCACGCACGCACGCACGCACGCACGCACGCACGCACGCACGCACGCACGCACGCACACACACACACACACACACACACACACACACACACACACACCATTCATGTTCCAAATAGTGTCCAGTGGAGCTGCAACTATGGATGTACTATATTCTACTATATTCTACTATCTATATATACAATTTGAATCCTGCGCCATGTCGGTTGTCTGTATGTATGTATGTAGCCAGTGTGACGTCATATGACATCACGGTCGTGACATCACGATGAGACACGCCAGTGTGACGTAATCTCACGACAGCATGACATCACATCCTACCTACAAATAGGTAGGATGCACCAGTTCGACGGCTTCCATCCTCAACACAACCCACGCCGACGACCCTTTACACAAATAAACTGCTAACTTCATCTCCTGCGATTTCAACTATCTTTTCACATTGTACACCACTGCACACTCCCCACAGGTCTGCCATACCAGGTCTGAGTAATCACAAAGTGGGTTTTGGTCATTGGAGAGGTGATGCACGTCACCTCTTTCTGAAGTGGGTACTTTCAAAGCCTGCCGTGGATTTAGGAGAGCACAAAACTCTCTCTCACACTGTGAGGTGCCTGTAAGGTGGCACTGCAAAGTGAACGACGCGTCACGCTAGACGTTCGGGCCGCGTAGCGGCCCGAACTTCTAGTATATATATATATATATATATATATATATATATATATATATATATATATATATATATATATATATATATATATATTTCATTATTATTATATGAAAGAATCAACGTGAAAACAAATTATTAGATAGAAAATGAGATTATGGCATGGCATGTATGA